>NW_026782672.1:0-302500 GCF_031769215.1 Ylistrum balloti | reverse complement strand
CTTCATCTTATAATACAACCAGTAGAAGGTTAGTGTGTGATATTTCGATGAGTACACTGTCACATTCATCATATAACACAACCAGTAGAAGGTTAGTGTGTGATGTTTCGATGAGTACACTGTCACATCCATCATATAACACAACCAGTAGAAGGTAAGTGTGTGATATTTCGATGAGTACACTGTCACATTCATCTTATAACACAACCAGTAGAAGATTAGAGTGTGACGTCACCTCCATCTTATAACACAACCAGTAGAAGGTAAGTGTGTGATATTTCGATGAGTACACTGTCACCTTCATCTTATAACACAACCAGCAGAAGATTAGAGTGTGACGTTTCGATGCCTACACGGTCACTTTCATCTTATAACACAACCAGTAGAAGGTAAGTGTGTGATATTTCGATGAGTACACGGTCACATTCATCTTATAACACCACCAGTAGAAGATTAGAGTGTGACGTCACCTCCATCTTATAACACAACCAGTAGAAGGTTAGAGTGTGACAATGACTACACGGTCACCTTCATCTTATAACACAACCAGTAGAAGGTTAGTGTGTGATATTTCGATGAGTACACCGTCACATTCATCTTATAACACAACCAGTTGAAGGTTAGTGTGTGATATTTCGATGAGTACACTGTCACATTCATCTTATAACACAACCAGTAGAAGGTAAGTGTGTGATATTTCGATGAGTACACTGTCACATTCATCTTATAACACAACCAGTAGAAAGTTAGTGTGTGATATTTCGATGAGTACATGGTCACATTCATCTTATAACACAACCAGTAGAAGATTAGAGTGTGACGTCACCTCCATCTTATAACACAACCAGTAGAAGGTTAGAGTGTGACAATGACTACACGGTCACATTCATCTTATAACACAACCAGAAGAAGGTTAGTGTGTGATATTTCGATGAGTACACGGTCACATTCATCTTATAACACAACCAGTAGAAGATTAGAGTGTGACGTCACCTCCATCTTATAACACAACCAGTAGAAGGTTAGAGTGTGACAATGACTACACGGTCACATTCATCTTATAACACAACCAGTAGAAGGTTAATGTGTGATATTTCGATGAGTACACTGTCACATTCATCTTATAACACAACCAGTAGAAGGTAAGTGTGTGATATTTCGATGAGTACACTGTCACATTCATCTTATAACACAACCAGTAGAAGGTTAGTGTGTGACAATGACTACACGGTCACCTTCATCTTATAACACAACCAGTAGAAGGTTAGTGTGTGATATTTCGATGAGTACACTGTCACATTCATCTTATAACACAACCAGTAGAAAGTTAGTGTGTGATATTTCGATGTGTACACTGTCACATTCATCTTATAACACAACCAGTAGAAAGTTAGTGTGTGATATTTCGATGTGTACACAGTCACATTCATCTTATAACACAACCAGTAGAAAGTTAGAGTGTGACAATGACTACACGGTCACCTTCATCTTATAACACAACCAGTAGAAGGTTAGTGTGTGATATTTCGATGAGTACATTGTCACATTCATCAGACAAATGACTAGTGTGAATCTCACTAGCACCGATGTACGTATTGAAATTGTAAGGAATCGACCAACTGCTTTTGACTGTTCTTTAATGCTAAGGTTGAAAATAGTGTGACGAGATGGCAAACAAATTATAGACCAAAAGACCATCTTGTGTATATTTTTTGACCTTAGGTCTTTTTGAACTTTCATCTGTTTACCATCTCGTCACACTATTTTCACACTATAGTGTACATAGGATCATAGTACAGCTGAAAATTTGGTCGATTCCTTACAATCTCCTACACTACGTACGTCAGTGCTAGGCACTCCACAACCGTGAAGTCATCGAATCGTCATACTTGAATATTCCATATATAGTATGAAATACTATTCCAAGTAATGAATGTAATTAGATGAAAGTTGGGATAATAATAGCAACCAGTTAGAAATTATTCTGAATTCCTGAAACTGGCGTCTGTACGTACCATTAAGGCTGCAAGAGATGTACTGTAAGACTGGCCAGTCGTAGTTCCGTACAGGTAGCCTCCGAATGTATGGGTGTCGTTAACGGACGTAAGCGTGTGAATTCCCTCGGATATTACTATGGATGTAGAGAACTCATGTTGCACACCCAGGAACATGTTCGTCAATGATGTCCAGGACAGACTAGTGCTGCTACCGTCTAATCGGAGATCGTCCGAATATCCCAGAGAGGAAATAACGACCGCGTGGTGTGTGTATGAAACCGGAAGTGATTTGGTCGGTGTAAGGAGGATAAAACTGTTACCGTAATTTTTTATTGGAGGAACAATCGTCATCGCTACATCACTCATTATATTATCGTAGTTCAGACTTTTATCGCTAAATAGGGCAACGAGAACGGGATACGACGATGTCACAATGGCGGATGAGCCACTTTCGGTTGATTCCAATTCTGTTATAACAAAATTTCCAGCCAAAGATACGTTATGGTAAAGACTATTAACGTAAACCTCATTGTTATCTGCGGTACTCACAATTTTTATAAAGTCCTTTTGTACTCTTGGATAAGTAACAACGATATATGACTGGCCTAGTTCCGATATGGGCGGTATTTGATCTAGGGCTGCGTCGGTTTCACCGTCGTTGTTTATAGACAGGTTAATGTTCCCACTGTACACAGCCACTGGCTTGGTGGCGACCACACGGATTCCAGTAAGGTCTTCTGACGAAGATATCACTATGCTCTCATACTGAGCTAAATCAAGATTGGCCGTATCTGTTCCCAAATAATGAATGCCATTTATTTCTAGTTCCACTTCTTCACTTCCGGGGAATAGTTGGATAGATGTGTCGGGGTACGCGGCTGCTATGACAAGAATGGCCTTGTCATCAACTGCAGTTATTGGACTATAAGTGACAACAACATATTCAGTTCCGAGAGTTTCCGAAGGGAATACGAGAATTCCACCAAGACTTCCGGTTTTCCCATAAGCTACTGACAGGATCACGTTAAGATTTGTAGTTATTATAATGGCAGTGTCTGTGATAACATTGACGGGGACGACTTCAAAATTCTGAATAACAATACTGACTCGATTTGATGGCGGTATTGAAAAACCACTTGAAAATTTAGAATTTGAATCATGTCTAATTATAGGTGTTTCAATGGTCCCAGAAATCGCTGATGTCATAGTAGGATTGGCAATGTGAATCTGGAATATCTCACCCGATGTTGTGAGCGTGAACGGCACGATAATGAATTCTTTACCTGCGTGGTCATGACACATCTGGAAAGAAATACAAGACAATATAACTAACCTCTTCTTCTCCTGAACGTCTTAAGACCTGCTCTCACATCATATATTAGACCTGCCCTCACATCATACATTAGACCTGCCCTCACATCATACATTATACCTGCCTGCTCTCACATCATACATTAGACCTGCCCTGACATCATACATTAGACCTGCTCTCACATCATACATTAGACCTGCCTCACGTCATACATTAGACCTGCCCTCACATCATACATTATACCTGCCTGCTCTCACATCATACATTAGACCTGCCCTCACGTCATACATTAGACCTGCCCTCACATCATACATTATACCTGCCTGCTCTCACATCATACATTAGACCTGCCCTCACATCATACATTAGACCTGCCCTCACATCATACATTATACCTGCCTGCTCTCACATCATACATTAGACCTGCCCTCACGTCATACATTAGACCTGCCCTCACATCATACATTATACCTGCCTGCTCTCACATCATACATTAGACCTGCCCTCACATCATACTTTAGACCTGCCCTCACATCATACATTAGACCTGCCCTCACGTCATACATTAGACCTGCCCTTACATCATACATTAGAACTGCCCTCACACCATACATTAGACCTGCTCTCACATCATACATTAGACCTGCCCTCACGTCATACATTAGACCTGACCTCACATCACACATTATACCTGCCTGCTCTCACATCATACATTAGACCTGCCCTCACGTCATACATTAGACCTGCCCTCACATCACACATTATACCTGCCTGCTCTCACATCACACATTAGACCTGCCCTCACGTCATACATTAGACCTGCCCTCACATCATACATTATACCTGCCTGCTCTCACATCATACATTAGACCTGCCCTCACATCATACATTAGACCTGCCCTCACGTCATACATTAGACCTGCCCTCACATCATACATTAGACCTGCCCTCACATCATACATTAGATCTACCCTCACACCATACATTAGACCTGCCCTCACATCATACATTAGATCTGCTCTCATACCATACAATAGACCAGCCCTCACATCATACAATAGACTTGGCCTCACACCATACAATAGACTTGGCCTCACACCATACAATAGACCTGCTTTCACATCATGCAATATACCTGCCCTCACATCATACAATAGACCAGCCCTCACATCATACAATAGACCTGCCCTCACATCATACAATATACCTGCCCTCACACTATACATTAGACCTGCCCTCACACCATACAATATACCTGCCCTCACATCAAACAATATACTTTTCCTCTCCCATACATTAGACCTGCCCTCACATCATACAATATACCTGCCCTCATATCATACAATAGACCTGGCCTCACATCATACAATAGATTTTGCCTCACCCATACAATAGACCTGCCCTCACATAATACAAAATACCTGCCCTCACATCATACATTAGACATGCCCTCACATCATACATTATATCTACCAGAATGTTCTATAAACGACCTTGGTGACGCTGTAATATATACGTGCTAAAACAAATTACAGCAGACCTACTAAAATGGTCTAGAATATACATACTTGTATGCTGTATAAATGACCTGCTTGTATGCTCTACAACAGATCTTCTTGTTTGCTCTACAACAGATCTTCTTGTTTGCTCTACAACAGATATTCTTGTTTGCTCTACAACAGATCTTCTTGTTTGCTCTACAACAGATTTTCTTGTTTGCTGTACAACATACCTTCTGGTTTGCTCTACAACAGACCTTCTTGTTTGCTCTACAAAATACCTTCTTGTTTCCTCTACAACAGACCTTCTTGTATGTTCTACAACAGACCTTCTTGTTTGCTCTACAACACACCTGCTAGCTCTACTAACGGAAAGCTCTACTTCAATTTGAATTCACATCTCTATGGTCCACATGTAGATAGAAAGATTGGTATGCGGTTTTTAGATAATCTCGTCTTCATGTTCAGCTGAGTGTTCTACAATTATACTCACCTGGAGTGATGTGGGTTTGATTTTTTAATCCTTTTATCAGAATGCTTAAAATGCTTACATAAATAATTAACATACAGCATAACTAAAACTGTATAAACTGATGAAACTCCATCACCCATCTGGGAAGTACTTCCTTTCTATTGAGTCGGGTCATCTGGGAAGTACTTCCTTTCTATTGAGTCGGGTCATCTGGGAAGTACTTACTTTCTATTGAGTCGCGTCATCTGGGAAGTACTTACTTTCTATTGAGTCGGGTCATCTGGGAAGTACTTACTTTCTATTGAGTCGGGTCATCTGGGAAGTACTTACTTTCTATATAGTTGAGTCATCTGGGAAGTACTTACTTTCTATTGAGTTGAGTCGTCTGTGAAGTACTTACTTTCTATTTAGTTGAGTCATCTGGGAAGTACTTACTTTCTATTGAGTTGAGACATCTGGGAAGTACTTCCTTTCTATTGAGTCGGGTCATCTGGGAAGTACTTCCTTTCTATTGAGTCGCGTCATCTGGGAAGTACTTACTTTCGATTGAGTCGGGTCATCTGGGAAGTACTTCCTTTCTATTGAGTCGGGTCATCTGCGAAGTACTTACTTTCTATTGAGTCTGGTCATCTGGGAAGTACTTCCTTTCTATTGAGTCGGGCCATCTGGGAAGTACTTCCTTTCGATTGAGTTGAGTCATCTTGGAAGTACTTACTTTCTATTGAGTCGGGTCATCTGTGAAGTACTTACTTTCTATTGAGTTGAGTCATCTGGGAAGTACTTACTTTCGATTGAGTCGGGTCATCTGGGATGTACTTACTTTCTATTGAGTCGGGTCATCTGGGAAGTACTTCCTTTCGATTGAGTTGAGTCATCTGGGAAGTACTTACTTTCTATTGAGTCGGGTCATCTGTGAAGTACTTACTTTCGATTTAGTTGAGTCATCTGGGAAGTACTTACTTTCTATTGAGTTGAGACATCTGGGAAGTACTTCCTTTCTATTGAGTCGGGTCATCTGGGAAGTACTTCCTTTCTATTGAGTCGCGTCATCTGGGAAGTACTTACTTTCGATTGAGTCGAGTCATCTGGGAAGTACTTCCTTTCTATTGAGTCGGGTCATCTGGGAAGTACTTACTTTCTATTGAGTCGGGTCATCTGTGAAGTACTTACTTTCTATTGAGTTGAGTCATCTGGGAAGTACTTCCTTTCGATTGAGTTGAGTCATCTGGGAAGTACTTACATTCTATTGAGTCGGGTCATCTGTGAAGTACTTACTTTCGATTGAGTCGGGTCATCTGGGAAGTACTTCCTTTCTATTGAGTCGGGTCATCTGGGAAGTACTTACTTTCGATTGAGTCGCGTCATCTGGGAAGTACTTACTTTCGATTGAGTAGGGTCCAAGGATACGCACAACAGTGTTATGGCGACGTACAAAGCCTCCATGTTAGCGTTGTTACATAACACACTGCAGAAGAATTGATGATAATATATAGTAAGTTAATTTATTTATAATTCTACAGAATAAAACATCACAGTCAGTTATGCATGTAAAACAGACTTAACGATACACTCGGGTAAAGCAAATAGAACTAGTGATAAAAATATTCTTTAAATGTTCTGTGGACTCTGCCAGAGATAAAACACAGTCTGGTGGAATATGAAGAGAGTTAATAATGCATTGAATCCTCTTGAATCCTGTTTAAAACACTGTGCTTTCTAACATTTTTAAATGTAAAACTGATTAAAACGAATTGACCGCAGATTACGACCAGGGGCAGTCAAAAACTTTATTTACGCATTTGAAAAGAAAGACATAGTATAAAAATACCAGCCTGTTTTCGAGGCTAGGGAGACTAAAATGTCTACAAGTGTCAGCGTAAGACAAGGAATTGTAATTAACGTGTGCCTTAAAAACATACAAAATTCCAAAATTTCCAGTCGGTGAATTAAAGATGTTTGGCAAGGAGACCAAATCTGACAACAGAATTCTGACTCATGACAAGACTAAGGTATACAGACCTTAAAACAGGTATTTTTGTAAAACAAGTACGTTTTGTAAAACCGAGCAAAAATGACCTGGCAACACTTCTTCGGATTCATTTTCCACATAGAACACCGATCATACACTCTATCTATATCACTCTGTAGCTACTCACACTCTGAAAGCGTTCTTACGCAAGTTTTATTGTCGTCTGCAAACATAACAGTTTTAGAAAATTTTGCAACAGATGGCAATTCATTGATGAAAACAGGGAAAAGTGTAGGCCCAAGTAACGCCCCTTTGGGCACACCAGAAGTTACCTCACACTAACCAGATTTTACCCCATTGACAGTGACACGTAGGAATTTGTCTTTTCAATGATTAGTAAACCAATCTAACATACTACCTTCTGAACACTGAAATTTTACCTTGTACAATAATAATATGTGGTTTACTTTGTCTAAACCTTTGAAAAATCAGTATATACCACATGTAATTATACTTTTTCGTCAAAGGCTTTGCAAATCTGACTGGTAAAATATGCAAGGTTTGGAACAGTAGAATGGTTTGGAATAAAACCGTGTTGCTCATGACATATAAGCGGATTTATAAAATTTGAAAAATGAGCATTTTGGAAATGAATGATATATACCATCGTTCAACAAACTGTTGAAAATGTTACACAGTGTTACACATAACAAATCAGCACACTATTTAAATACTACACCAGTATTGCTGTTCTAGCCACAAGATTTTTTTACATCTATTTGTGCAAGTGCCTTCTGAACATCAGTGCATTTCAAAACAAATGTGCTTAGAAGACAATCAAATTCATTTTTAACACTGTAGGAAGACGACGACGAACACTCCGAGACTGAGACAGTCCCCTCCTTCCGCTTTAACAAATTCCCAAAACGTTTGGAATTGTTTTTTTTACAGAATGTTCAATGTTGATGATATAGTCAGTGTACTTAGATGTTTGGAGAGATTTGAACTCCCTACGTAGAGTAGTAAAAATAACATACTCAAGAAAATCACGTCCTGTGTTGACGAGTTGTTAGCTGGGAGTAAACACAGACGAACATGCTGCTGCCATGTTGACGAGTTGTTAGCTGGGAGTAAACACAGACGAACATGCTGCTGCCATGTTGACGAGTTGTTAGCTGGGAGTAAACACAGACGAACATGCTGCCGCCATGTTGACGAGTTGTTAGCTGGGAGTAAACACAGACGAACACGCTGCCGCCATGTTGACGAGTTGTTAGCTGGGAGTAAACACAGACGAACATGCTGCCGCCATGTTGACGAGTTGTTAGCTGGGAGTAAACACAGACGAACATGCTGCCGCCATGTTGACGAGTTGTTAGCTGGGAGTAAACACAGACGAACATGCTGCCGCCATGTTGACGAGTTGTTAGCTGGGAGTAAACACAGACGAACATGCTGCCGCCATGTTGACGAGTTGTTAGCTGGGAGTAAACACAGACGAACATGCTGCCGCCATGTTGACGAGTTGTTAGCTGGGAGTAAACACAGACGAACATGCTGCCGCCATGTTGACGAGTTGTTAGCTGGGAGTAAACACAGACGAACATGCTGCCGCCATGTTGACGAGTTGTTAGCTGGGAGTAAACACAGACGAACATGCTGCCGCCATGTTGACGAGTTGTTAGCTGGGAGTAAACACAGACGAACATGCTGCCGCCATGTTGACGAGTTGTTAGCTGGGAGTAAACACAGACGAACATGCTGCCGCCATGTTGACGAGTTGTTAGCTGGGAGTAAACACAGACGAACATGCTGCCGCCATGTTGACGAGTTGTTAGCTGGGAGTAAACACAGACGAACATGCTGCCGCCATGTTGACGAGTTGTTAGCTGGGAGTAAACACAGACGAACATGCTGCCGCCATGTTGACGAGTTGTTAGCTGGGAGTAAACACAGACGAACATTCTGCCGCCATGTTGACGAGTTGTTAGCTGGGAGTAAACACAGACGAACACGCTGCCGCCATGTTGACGAGTTGTTAGCTGGGAGTAAACACAGACGAACACGCTGCCGCCATGTTGACGAGTTGTTAGCTGGGAGTAAACACAGACGAACACGCTGCCGCCATGTTGACGAGTTGTTAGCTGGGAGTAAACACAGACGAACACGCTGCCGCCATGTTGACGAGTTGTTAGCTGGGAGTAAACACAGACGAACACGCTGCCGCCATGTTGACGAGTTGTTAGCTGGGAGTAAACACAGACGAACACGCTGCCGCCATGTTGACGAGTTGTTAGCTGGGAGTAAACACAGACGAACACGCTGCCGCCATGTTGACGAGTTGTTAGCTGGGAGTAAACACAGACGAACACGCTGCCGCCATGTTGACGAGTTGTTAGCTGGGAGTAAACACAGACGAACACGCTGCCGCCATGTTGACGAGTTGTTAGCTGGGAGTAAACACAGACGAACACGCTGCCGCCATGTTGACGAGTTGTTAGCTGGGAGTAAACACAGACGAACACGCTGCCGCCATGTTGACGAGTTGTTAGCTGGGAGTAAACACAGACGAACACGCTGCCGCCATGTTGACGAGTTGTTAGCTGGGAGTAAACACAGACGAACATGCTGCTGCCATGCTGTTTATTAGAATGAAAAAAACGAGGCTACCTCGGTTACATAATCTTGCAGATTGATTACAGATTATTTAGGCGAAACGTAATAGTGTATCAACATCCCTCTTTCTTTAAGAAAAGTTAATACTTTGGATATTATTATCAAATCACCATACTATGCTGTACATGTATATTGTTGATAGAGTCTTTATGACTAGAGTTTGAGTTGCCAAGTGAGGCAAAATAATATTCTGAAAAGACTTATTTCAGATACTTCTCTAAAATAATTAATTCTACTGGCAGTGAAATAATAACAAAATGTTCAATAAACTCTGTAACATATTAACTAAATAAACGCTTTTTCAAACTATTTCAAATGTTTCAATCAACTTATTTGCCCTTATCAAAACACTGGAAAGAACTCTTATAACTATAGCTGACATAAATGTTCACGATTTTAGGAACCAGTCAAATTTACTAGTAGCGCACAAAGTCTTTAAAATAGGTTGGTTCCTTTCGTGTTCTCTCTGAGCGACGCGTTGGAACCACAGTGACGTCAGATTGTTCCACTTTAACAGGTAATGGTTCCATACTGTTTTGTTCCATTGTTTCAGTCTTCGTCTTGACGATCTCTTCGCTTGAAACATGTACATACTTATCATCATGTTCTAATGTTTTCCGTTCCGGTGATACCATAATGTTTCTCGATACAGGCGTGTTATTTACTTGGTTACCCTGACGACGTGTACATGGTGAGTTATCGCGAATAACTGCTTCCACCTTTGTAGGACGGAGATGCATTCGGTTTCGGCGATAGATTGCACCACTTTGAGCCTGTATCATGTAAGTACGATCACTATTGCATTCTATTACGCGCCCTAGGATCCACCGCTCATGTTCCTTGTGCTGGAAATACACACTCTTCCCTTCCGAAACACATGGTAAATCGCGAGCTGTTTTGTCATAATAACGCTTCACACTTTTCTTTCGCTGCTCGCGTTTCCTGGTCATATCCTCATCATTGAGAGCACGGGGTAAATGAGGAAGAAGCGTGCGCGTCTTACGACCGAAAAGCATCTCACTTGGACTTAGTCCAGTATCCTGTCTTGAAATATTCCTCTGTTCCATCAGAGCTTCGCATTGGTCCTCCTTGTTTCTTTCACATTTTAGCATGAGGTGTTTGATCACTTTAACAGCTGATTCTGCCTTACCATTTGCGCGTTGATGCTGTGGAGATGATGTCACGTGACTTATACCCCATAAATCTGTAAAGAGTTGGAATTCCTTTGATGTGAACTGCGGGCCACCATCAGACACGATTGTCTTTGGGATTCCAAAATGGGCAAACTGTTTCTTTAAGATGTTCACCACTCCAGTAGAGGTCACCTTTGAGAGGTAGTCAACCTCTATATAATTGCTATAGTAGTCAATAGTTACCAGGTACTGTCTTCCTTTTATTTCAAAAAGGTCAAGGCCTACTTTGCTCTATGGCGAATCTCCATCATAGTGTTGTTTTAGTGGAGGTTTGACAGATCTTGGCGCCATTTCTTGACAAGCCTCACATGTTTCCGCCATTTGCTTGATCTCGCTCTTCATAGAGGGCCAATATACAGTACCCTTTGCTCTCCTCATCATTGAGTCAAATCCTGCATGTGATTTGTGTAATCTTAATTTGATGTCGGATCTGAGGGCTTTCGGGATCACAACAGCTTCTCCCTTCACTACCAAGCCATCAACAATACCTAGTGTGTCTCTAATATCATAGTAAGATTTACATGTACTTAGGACCTTCTCCTTGGTGTCTGGCCATCCTGTAGTTATGACGTCAGCTAGCACCTGCAACTCTGGGTCGGCCAATGTTGTCTTGCGTATTTCCTCAAGTCGCACATCAGGTATATCCTCATGAACTCTTATGTTCATGATCCGCTGTCTTGCCTCATCCAGGAATGCTCGGCTTAGCGTGTCAGCAATGACTAGCGATGTGCCTTTGAGAAATTGGAACTCAACATCATACCTGTAGAGCTTCATTATGATGTCTTGTAGTCTCCTAGGAGCAGAACTGAGAGGTTTCTTTAAGATTGACTCCAAAGGCTTGTGAGCATTTTCTATAATCACCTTGCGCCCATATGTATATTGGTTAAAACGTTCGACTCCGTACAGAGTAGCAAGAGCCTCCTTTTCAATTTGAGCCCACTTCCTTTCACAAGAAGTAAGGGCACGGGATGCATACTCAACAGGCTTCCCGTTTTGCATCATAACCGCTCCAATCCCATCTTTGCTGCTATCCACTTGTATTACCAGTTCTTCGTCAGGGTTATAGTAAGCCAAGATCGGTGTCGAGGTAAGAGCCTGTTTCACCTTACCAAAACACACTTCATGAGATGACGTCCACTTGAAATCAGAGTCTTTCGTGTTAACTCACGCAGAGGTTCCATTAAAGTAGAAAGAGAGGGTAGAAATCTGGCCATGTACTGTACCATACCACAAAATCGACGTACACCCGCTACGTCTGTCGGACTGGCCATTTTGAGAATAGCCTCAATCTTTTGAGGATCAGCTCTGACGCCGTCAGTAGTAATAGTATGTCCGTGGAAAATTATTTCCTTTAGGCCTGTTGCCTTTTTTTTCTTCATTTAGTACGATGTTCCTTTCATGACACCGCTCGTAGAATATTTTCAGTTTCTGCTCGTTGTCTTTCAGGGCTATCTCGTCGGTTGTGCCCTTTCCCGTGATAATGATATCGTCAGCTATCGCGAAGATACCCTTCGAGAGCTTCATTCAGTTTCCTTTGAAAAATCTCGCTTGATACCTTTAAGCCAAAAGGAAGTCGTGCCCACCTGTAGCGTCCAAATGGTGTGATCATGGTAGTGTACTCACTAGATTTTTCATCGAGTCGTATGTGCCAAAAGGCTTCCTTAACATCCAGTTTGCTGAAGATGCGAGCATTGTTCAGTTTTGGAAGAACATCATCCAGTGTGGGCAGCTTGTAGTGCTCCCTCTGTAGAGCTGTATTCAGTACTTGAGGGTCTAAACATATCCTCAATTTCCCATTGGCCTTGTGGGCCACAGCCATTTGATTTACCCATGCAGTGGGTTTGGTGATAGGTATTAGGATCTTCCTATCCACAAGACTGTCCAATTCCGCTTTGACCTGGTCCTGGAGTGCAATTGGGAGTTTCCGACATGGTAGTGCCTTAGGCTTAATGTTGGGGTCGAGCGCTAGAATTGCCTCCCCTAGGTCACCAAGTTCACTAACCGAAGACCCAATTCTTCCGACAAAGCGTTCCTTGTTTACGGTTACTAGACCAAGCATTTGTATCGATTTCAGGCCCAAAATATTTTGTAGTTTGTTAGGTATGACCACAAATTTCACTAAATATGCTTCATTGGTTTTAGGGTTCCTTACTCAGAGTTCGGTCTCACCCAAGGGTTTGAGAGTGGTGTTGTTAAACATGTGTAGTGTCAGATGTGTTCTGCGAACCTGTTCCTTGCGTACAAAGCATTGGTTAATGGTGTTTACATCTGCACCACTATCTAACTGAAAACTCACTGCTGTATCATTTACGGTCATCGTAGCGGTAATTATTCTTTTGTTTTTGTTTTCATTCAATGTGTGAAGCCAACGGTCATTATCATCATCAGAATCAGAGTTCCCTGCTTCAGCACCAACAATGTGGAGATTTTTTTTCTTACATTTTACCTTGAAATGATTCCGTCCGTTACATTGGGAACAGGTTTTCCCCCAAGCTGGACACATTTCCTTTTTCATGGCATGTGTCTTACCACAAAAACGACATTCCTTGACGCCAGGATCCTTAATAGCTTTATCATCTTGGCGGTATTTAGGTTTACCCTTCTGGTTGGGGTTAGACTTTTTTTGATAATCTGATTTGACCTTGTGTAGACCTCTAGAGCTGTGTTGGTCCTTATAGGGAAGTTCCTTCATTTGACTAACCTGTTTGTTGGCCTGCTCGTAAGACTGGCAGATCTTAACTGCTCGTTTTAGTGTTAAATCGTCATCACGTAGGAGTAACTGTTGAACCTTTCCAGTAACGCTAAATACGAATTTGTCCCGTATCATTCGATCTTCTTGTGTACCAAAATTGCACGACACTGTGCGTGAACGAAGCTCCGTTAAGAATTGGTCAAAGGGATCAAAATACTGACAGGTCCAGAACTTGTGAGATTCAGCGACTTCATTTTGACATGGATTACAGTAATCACGGATTTTGTCAAATACATACGCAGGGTTATTCTTGTCTTTACCCTCTTCCCACGTGAAATGATCATATGCCTTTAATAGAGCCTCACCACCACAGTTTATAATTGTTGCCGTTTGAATGTTTGAATGTTCGCTCCCATTGTCGCTATACCACTAGCCGTTAGATATATTTCAACATGCCTTCGCCACGTTTTGAAGTTTTCAGACACATTACCTGAGTGAATATTCAGTTCAGGGGGTAATCTCAAATTTGTGTTGATCTGTTGAACATGTGGAGCGCGAGGGGCGACTTGACCATGCTCGGCGTTTTCCCTTTCCATATCGGCGTTATTAGAAGCCATGACTGCTTTTAGGGGGGGATCATGAACAATCTGGTACACTTACAGTACGTTTTAGATCCATTTTACCCAGTTCTCATCGATGCTGCCACCATGTTGACGAGTTGTTAGCTGGGAGTAAACACAGACGAACATGCTGCTGCCATGCTGTTTATTAGAATGAAAAAAACGAGGCTACCTCGGTTACATAATCTTGCAGATTGATTACAGATTATTTAGGCGAAACGTAATAGTGTATCAACATCCTCTACCGGCCTTGACATTGGCTTTGTGCGCAGTTCTTTCGTTTTGACCATAGCTATAAGGTCACTATCATACCATGTTGGAAAGTCTCGTTACCGTGATGTAATCAATGGGACACATGACTCCATAGTTGAAGTGAGTACATCATACAATTGGTAAAAATTAACTGGTACAGAATTTAACATAAAAGTCAGTGAGAAAATACGTCTCACGTGTTTTCACGTTTATAGACAGAAGTATAACGGATGCGTACTGTCAGTTCGTTACCAAGTTTTATCTTGGACCCAGTAACTGTTTAACAAATAGTAAAATGCCCACAATATATATACAAAATACTGGCCTGTCTACCTGACTCAAATAATGATATAAACTATACGAATTCAATAACTATACTCTAAACTACACCCGGTAGATAACTAACATTTATTGCACCTTAACACTGACATGTATAGAGTCTCAATACCAACTAAAACACTATATCACATATATACCCGCCACCCTGTGTCGGTAGTAAATAATTAACCTTTTACCACAACACCCGTGACTGTACAAACTTGACCGTGACACACTTTGACCACGTCAGCCTTCACCGCGACACACGTGCATTGACTGCGTCACCTTTTGCCTCAACCACTTGGACCAAGTCAGCAGCTATACACTGTGTCTCGGCAAAACCTGTGCCTCCGTACCCTGTCACTGTACCTGATCAACTACACATTACCCTGTACTGTGATTTCCCGTGACTATGTACATTTGTATAAGACGTGTAAGAATTATTGGTTCCGATTTTAAAGGATTACAGTGGAGCCCTAACTTATTCAGCTAGGCCCAAACTTTTTCAGCTTGGGTCACTGTTACCTTTTATGCTCAGCTAGAGATCCTTTACGTTCGTCTGTCAGCATCCGAGAAAAAGCTTTTCGTCTGGTGGAACCTCTATTTATACGACTACCCATCTAATGAAATGCCTTCTTTCAAACAACCAATCAAAAGTGCTCTTTCTTTAACAAACTACAGAAATAACTATTACAAGTCTACACAGCTAATCCTTTATTGTGTAATGTCACATGGAATCAATCGCTTCAGAGGGTTAGTGATAGTGTCGTGACTTTGATATGTATGCTTGTACTGGCATTAAACCCTGTAATTCTATTGATTATTTGTAAACGTTTGTTTTACATGTTCTTATACACGTCCTCATTTGACAAAAGCTGGACTGTGTTGTGCGTTTGTTGTTTAAGAACGATAGACTGACCAGTATGACATTTAACTGATGTTACATGTAGCCTATAGGTAAGGAACTAAATAAATGTCGTAAGTACAGTAATGTCCATGGGTTTTAGAGATATTTTGGTACTCCTAATGGTTATGTGCAGTGCACACCACCTTTCTCCCGACGAGCCCGAAATCGAATGCCGGTTAAATTGCCATTTAACACAACAAGCCTGGTACTTGTCCCCCCACAAATACCACCCAAAACCATTACACTTCCGCCGCCAATGCGGTCCCGTTCTGCGACGCAGCAGTTCGCAAAACCCTCCCCTCGTCGCCTCCACACTCTGCGCTTTCCGTCACCGTGTTGCAGACAAAACCTGGACTCATCTGAAAACAGAACATTGTTCCATTGTCGTAAGGCCCAACGACGGTGAACACGGGTCCAGTTACGCCGATATTACGGTGACGTCGCAACAAATTGGGTCCAGTGTAGGGACGCCGTGCTTTCAATTGGTTGGCCCTCAACCCGTTGCGGACTGTTTGGGGAGACACACGACGCCCAAACAATGTCCTTGTAGTCTCTACTGCGGTTACGAATCGGTTGCGCAAGTGTATCAATCGTATACGACGGTTATCCCCGGAGGTCGTTTTACGGGGACGGCCGCTTTCGGGGACGATCGAATGTTGACCCAGTTTGGTTTAAACGACTTACCAACTGACAAATTGTCTTAACACTGCAACCAAAATGCCGTGCAACTCGACGGCGAGACTCCCCAGCCTGGATCATGCCTACAGCCCTTTCTCACTGTACTTGTGACAGCCGGGGCATAATGATAAAGTTGATAGATAGCAAGATTCGGTGATTTCTAAGTCCTTATGATCTAAGGAACAGTTGTCAGTTTGAAGGTTTATGAAATTCAAGCGAAGATACAAGTTAGTCGCAGAAAACCTCTTTCGCTAATACAGACTTTCACGCTTGAATGATTTTGGTAACCCCCTTGGATTTTGTAATGTAAAACATTACCATTTTCTAATATTGCACAAACGTCATTTTGTTTTCACTCATTTACAGGTATTCGCAAAGGAAACATGTTAACCTTTCTTTTTTTTGTTGAGTATAGGTAAATCGTAAATCAAATTCTAAAGCTGTCATACATGTATTTGAACTAATTGTATAAAAATATAAAAAATAAAAAAAATAATTTGAATATAGCATCGATACCGGAAGTCAATGACCGGAAGCAGCAATTAAGTAAATCTAAATCGTCTTGTCATACATCAAATTAAAAGTCTAATAAAAACATTATTGTTTTAGTGCTAAAGATAGCATATCTTTTGTCAATGTATCGGTATGCACATTTTAGAGATATTAGGCTGTTTTGTTGATCAAAATGGGTGTCATATCATGTATATTCAAGTCCCAGCTAGTTATCTACCATGTACATTCAAGTTCTACCTAGTTACCTACCATGTACATTCAAGTGCCACCTAGTTACCAACCATGTACATTCAATTGCCACCTAGTTACCTACCATGTACATTCAAGTCCCATCTAGTTACCTACCATGTATGTTTAAGTGCCACCTAGTTACCTACCATGTATATTCAAGTGCCACCTAGTTACTTACCATGTACATTCAAGTGCCACCTAGTTACCTACCATGTATTTTCAAGTGCCACCTAGTTACCTACCATGCATATGCAAGTCCCACCTAGTTACCTAACAGGTATATCCAAGTGCCACCTAGTTACCTACCATGTACATTCAAGTGCCACCTAGTTACCTATCATATACATTCAAGTGCCACCTAGTTACCTACCATGCATATGCAAGTCCCACCTAGTTACCTAACAGGTATATCCAAGTGCCACCTAGTTACCTACCATGTACATTCAAGTGCCACCTAGTTACCTACCATATACATTCAAGTGCCACCTAGTTACCTACCATGAACATTCAAGTCCAACCTAGGTACCTACCATGTACATTCAAACCCCGCCTAGTTACCTACCATGTACATTCAAGTCCCTGCTTGTTACCTATCATGTACATTTAAGTGCCACCAAGTTACCTACCATGTATACTCAAGTCCCACCTAGTTACCTACCATGTACATTCAAACTCCGCCTAGTTACCTACCATGTACATTCAAGTGCCACCAAGTTACCTACCATTTATACTCAAGTCCCACCTAGTTATCTACCATGAACATTCTTGTCCCACCTAGTTACCTACCATGTACATTCAAACCCCGCCTAGTTACCTACCATGTACATTCAAACCCCGCCTAGTTACCTACCATGTATATATATGTACCGATTTGTTACTAGGGTTACCATCTATCTAGTGCCTTACCGTTCCAGTATGTGTAGTTATCTTCTGTCAAACATTTCGCTGCCTATACATTTTAGAACTGACACCTGTAATCAGCAAAGTTACAACCTCAGATGGACGTTCATGGTTCGGAAAGTTGTGCTTAGGCACTATCCAACGGTAAATTAATTAGTTATGTACCGGAAATTGATGCCCACAGTTACTAAATTATTTCATTAGCATTATGATCACATAATACGTGGACGATAAGGCGGTCTGTATGCCTTTCGATTGTAAACAAGTGTAATAAAACGGATGGCACTGCCAGCAGACCGGTGATGAAAAATATTGCTAGTACTGAACGCCAGGCAATACAAACACACTCTCGTGCAGCCAAACTTTGGTATCATCAAATACGATCGGGCGTTAGATACAAGTTTATTATACGCGACACTGCGCATACACAATTGACAAGATGATGAAACTTTTCTTGCGGAACACAAAATTCGAAATGAGAACAAAGGACCATAACTCTTTTTATAGAAAAGTACAAAACATAATTTTAGCATTTTACTGTGTAATTGGGAGTCGCGATTACGATAATTTTTGTTCACTTCCTATGGCACTGACCGGTGTGACATCATCATTTGTGACCATTATTAGTCGTGACTTTGTGAGTATATCGCACGCGCACCGCCGTCCTTCGAGTTATATTCCTACAAAGGTGTCACCCAGCAGGCATAGAGAGGAGTCAAGCCACCGTAAAAGCCACCAAGAACGTTATAATATAACAGTTTCACGTGGAAGGGAAAACAGGTGAAAGTTCTGTCGTTTTGACGAGAACACCGACCGTTTGACGAGAACACTGACCGTTTGACGAGAACACTGACCATTTACATGCTTTAATTTTCTTTTCCCAAAGACTCCTAAAAACAAAGCGATTTGATACATAATATCTGGATACCGGTTCGTTGCAATTTTAGCATTTGACTTCATAAAGTATCCGGAATTTTGTATAGTTATCAAATAAATAATTTGACGATTAAGAATTAAAAAAAACCAGGAATATAACAACAACAGCATTATCACTGACCTTGAAACGGTGATGTCTCTACAATGTATTTTAGCTTAATTAAATAATTTGTAACCAAAGCTAGCAACATGCAAAGGAAATTTAAATAAAACATTTAACTGTTGTTAAATGTATTTTTATTTTATAAAGGTATTTATAGTGTTTATAAATGACAGACAATCAGACCATTACAACAGCCCAATGTTTAAGTAAAGCTACGTTCTAACATTTATCAGCGAGGATTAACGACAGTGACAGATAGCTATTGTAAGCGAACCAGTTTGTCGACCCCTATATTACAGAGACACTCTAAATTAAAGTGATAAAATCTGCATTAGATTTACCATAGTAATTATTTTAGCTTGAATGGTTTCCATAATCTGATGGTTGTCTGTACAGTGTCATCAAACTAATTGAAAACTTACGAAATGATACAAACATTTTTCAATTACCGATTTAACAAACACGAGAGAGTGTTGACCCGTCTTGGCTAATAATTCACCGATCACGTGATCACCCGTGATTGATGTGATAGTTTAGGACAAACCACACGCTTCAGGTAGCTCAAACACGCTTTTCTTCAATTTATACCACGGTGCATTGTGGTCCTCTTGTAATAAAGGGAACCGTTACAGGATACGGAAATGCACTTACTGAGAACATGGAACATACACTTTTTGTGCATTGATAACATGGGTATAACATAATTAGTACCACGAGACTTTAGACAGAAACCTGCCCCATGATGGTAACCGTGTAAATCACCATTATGTAACTCCCTCCATTTGATGTGAGAGAACTGACTGCACTGACAACAGTGGTTGATCTGACACCACCAAATAAACTACATGTGAACAGTTAAATCTATTTCAGTACATGGCATTTGGAAAAAAAGGAGTGGCATGTTCTTTCCTCTACAGAATACTTACTCCCAAGCAGAAAGAACAACACCATCTACTATCAATATATCAAAATTTTGTGGTCAAATAAGAATATTTTTGAGATAGAAGAAACAAAATTCATGTAAACAATCTTGGCATTTAGGTGTTCTAGACGTAAACAGAAAGCAATAATTTTTTAGCAAATTATTGTGAGTCAGCCTTTTGTTTTTTGTTTTTGAAGGGGGGAGGTTGTGAAATATGTCATGACTTTTTCTTCTTTCATCACCTCCAATCTAACGTTTTAGATACGAATTCTTGTTGAAATTGAGACAAAGTTTGTTGTTGATATTTACTGTAAAAGGGGTGCGAGAACCGTTATTATAATTCTGACTTTCATATTGTCATCAAGTTTTACACATGTAATGTATTGGTACAGTATTATAGAAAATAGTGATAGCTGTCTGGACCAGGGTCTGGCTAGTGAAAATGTTCATGGAGAGTCATTAATATCACCTTCTATCTTGTTTTCCAATATATTTTTTTTTCAAATTTATAGTTGTATTTCAAAATATTAGAAATGAAAAAAAATTGAACTAAAACTAGGTGTTTTTTCATTCAGGATGGGCTTTCTACATTATGTTTATATAATGTACACTTATAACAATTTTTGGAATACTAACTAATCAAGACATATACTTACCAATTACAAGGAATTTATCGCTGCATGACCAAGGATATCACTTCTTCATATACTCTACGTAATTCTCGTTCACGCGTCACCAGTGTCTAAGGCCAACTATTGAATGGTAGGCTTTCCTACGATTATGTCGTCCTCAGCTCCATCTGGCACGGTTAAGTCACAAATTAAACGATATGATCGATTAGGAATTGGCACGTGTGTTGTTACTGTACAGGTATAAAGAATGTAGTACCCTGGTCACGTGTGTAGTTACTGCACAGGTATAAAGAATGCAGTACCCTGGTCACGTGTGTAGTTACTGCACAGGTATAAAGAATGCAGTACCCTGGTCACTTGTGTAGTTACTGCACAGGTATAAAGAATGCAGTACCCTGGTCACGTGTGTAGTTACTGCACAGGTATAAAGAATGCAGTATCCTGGTCACGTGTGTAGTTACTGCACAGGTATAAAGAATACAGTACCCTGGTCACGTGTGTAGTTACTGCACAGGTATAAAGAATGCAGTTCCCTGGTCACGTGTGTAGTTACTGCACAGGTATAAAGAATACAGTACCCTGGTCACGTGTGTAGTTATTGTATAGGTATAAAGAATGCAGTATCCTGGTCACGTGTGTAGTTACTGCACAGGTATAAAGAATGCAGTACCCTAGTCACGTGTGTAGTTACTGCACAGGTATAAAGAATACAGTACCCTGGTCACGTGTGTAGTTATTGTAAAGGTATAAAGAATACAGTACTCTGGTTACATTTTCCTGGAGACATGTTTCCAATCAAAGTATTCACAAGATACACTTTTACCACCAAACCATTCACTTGGTAAACTTCTCTCACCAAACAGTTAAAAAGATATACTTCTCTCACCAAACAATTCAAAAGGTATTCTTCTCTCACCAAACAATTCAAAAGGTAAACTTCTCTCACCAAACAGTTAAAAAGGTAAACTTCTCTCAACAAACCATTTAATAGGTATGCTTCTCTCAACAAACCATACACTGGGTAAACTTCTCTCACCAAACAATTCAAAAGGTAAACTTCTTCTTCAAAAGGTAAACTTCTCTCACCAAACAATTCAAAAGGTAAACTTCTCTCACCAAACAGTTAAAAAGATATACTTCTCTCACCAAACAATTCAAAAGGTAAACTTCTCTCACCAAACAATTCAAAAGGTAAACTTCTCTCACCAAACAATTCAAAAGGTAAACTTCTCTCACCAAACAATTCAAAAGGTAAACTTCTCTCACCAAACAATTCAAAAGGTATTCTTCTCTCACCAAACAATTCAAAAGGTAAACTTCTCTCACCAAACAGTTAAAAAGATATACTTCTCTCACCAAACAATTCAAAAGGTACACTTCTTTTACCAAACAATTCAAAAGGTAAACTTCTCTCACCAAACAATTCAAAAGGTAAACTTCTCTCACCAAACAATTCAAAAGGTAAACTTCTCTCACCAAACAATTCAAAAGGTAAACTTCTCTCACCAAACAATTCAAAAGGTAAACTTCTCTCACCAAACAATTCAAAAGGTAAACTTCTCTCACCAAACAATTCAAAAGGTAAACTTCTCTCACCAAACAATTCAAAAGG
Organism: Ylistrum balloti; assembly: GCF_031769215.1. Lineage (NCBI taxonomy): Eukaryota > Metazoa > Mollusca > Bivalvia > Pectinida > Pectinidae > Ylistrum > Ylistrum balloti. The sequence goes on along the minus strand of NW_026782672.1, from coordinate 280,066 downwards.
TAAACTTCTCTCACCAAACAATTCAAAAGGTAAACTTCTCTCACCAAACAATTCAAAAGGTAAACTTCTCTCACCAAACAATTCAAAAGGTAAACTTCTCTCACCAAACAATTCAAAAGGTACACTTCTTTTACCAAACAATTCAAAAGGTAAACTTCTCTCACCAAACAATTCAAAAGGTACACTTCTTTTACCAAACAATTCAAAAGGTAAACTTCTCTCACCAAACAATTCAAAAGGTACACTTCTTTTACCAAACAATTCAAAAGGTAAACTTCTCTCACCAAACAATTCAAAAGGTAAACTTCTCTCAACAAACCATTTAATAGGTATGCTTCTCCGACCAAACCATTTACTGGGTAAACTTCTCTCACCAAACAATTCAAAAGGTAAACTCTCAACAAACCATTTAATAGGTATGCTTCTCCGACCAAACCATTTACTGGGTAAACTTCTCTCAACAAAATTCAAAAGGTAAACTTCTCTCACCAAACAGTTGAAAAGGTATTCTTCTCTCAACAAACCATTCAATAGGTATGCTTCTCCCATCTTGAAGATAAGAATGTTGTCGAAGTGATTCCTGGTCCCCATCTTGAAGATAACAATGTTGTCGAAGTGATTCCTGGTCCCCATCTGGGAGATCAGAATGTTGTCGAAGTGATTCCTGGTCCCCATCTGGGAGATCAGAATGTTGTCGAAGTGATTCCTGGTCCCAATGTGGGAAATCAAAATGTTGTCGAAGTGATTCCTGGTCCCCATCTCGAACATCAGAATGTTGTCGAAGTGATTCCTAGTCCCAATTTGGGATATCAGAATGTTGATTAAGTGACTCCTGGTCCCGATCTGGAACATCAGAATGCTGTCGAAGTGATTCCTGGTCTCAATGTGGGAGATCAGAATGTTGTGCAAGTGATTCCTGGTCTCAATGTGGGAGATCAGAATGCTGTCGAAGTGATTCCTGGTCCCAATGTGGGAGATCAGAATGTTGTGCAAGTGATTCTTGGTCCCCCTCTTGAAGATTGGAATGTTGTGCAAGTGATTCTTTGTCCCCATCCGGGAGATCAGAATGTTGTGCAAGTGATTCCTGGTCTCAATGTGGGAGATCAGAATGCTGTCGAAGTGATTCCTGGTCCCAATGTGGGAGATCAGAATGTTGTGCAAGTGATTCTTGGTCCCCCTCTTGAAGATTGGAATGTTGTGCAAGTGATTCTTTGTCCCCATCCGGGAGATCAGAATGTTGTCGAAGTGATTCCTGGTCCCAGTCTGGGAGATAAGAATGTTGTGCAAGTAATTCCTGGTCCCCATCTGGGAGATCAAAATGTTGTCGAAGTGATTCCTGGTCCCCATCTTGAAGATAAGAATGTTGTCGAAGTGATTCCTGGTCCAAAAGTGGGAGATCAGAATGTTGTCGAAGTGATTCCTGGTCCAAATCTTGGAGATCAGAATGTTGTGCAAGTGATTCTTGGTCCCCCTCTTGAAGATTGGTATGTTGTGCAAGTGATTCCTGGTCCCCATCTTGAAGATAAGAATGTTGTCGAAGTGATTCCTGGTCCCCATCTGGGAGATCAGAATGTTGTCGAAGTAATTCCTGGTCCCCATCTGGGAGATCAAAATGTTGTCGATGTGATTCCTGGTCCCCATCTTGAAGATAAGAATGTTGTCGAAGTGATTCCTGGTCCAAAAGTGGGAGATCAGAATGTTGTCGAAGTGATTCCTGGTCCAAATCTTGGAGATCAGAATGTTGATGAAGTGATTCCTGGTCCCCATCTTGAAGATAAGAATGTTGTGCAAGTGATTCCTGGTCCCCATCTTGAAGATAAGAATGTTGTTGAAGTGATTACTGGTCCCCATCTTGAAGATAAGAATGTTGTCGAAGTGATTCCTGGTCCCAGTCTGGGAGACCAGAATGTTGTCGAAGTGATTCCTGGTCCCAGTCTGGGAGACCAGAATGTTGTCGAAGTGATTCCTGGTCCCGATCTGGGAGATCAGAATGTTGTCGAAGTGATTCCTGGTCTCAGTCTGGGAGATCAGAATGCTGTCGAAGTGATTCCTTGTCCCAATGTGGGAGACCAGAATGTTGTCGAAGTGATTCCTGGTCCCCATCCGGGAGATCAGAATGTTGTGCAAGTGATTCTTGGTCCCCCTCTTGAAGATTGGTATGTTGTGCAAGTGATTCCTTGTCCCCCATCTTGAAGATAAGAATGTTGTCGAAGTGATTCCTGGTCCCCATCTGGGAGATCAGAATGTTGTCGAAGTGATTCCTGGTCTCAGTCTGGGAGATCAGAATGCTGTCGAAGTGATTCCTTGTCCCAATGTGGGAGACCAGAATGTTGTCGAAGTGATTCCTGGTCCCCATCCGGGAGATCAGAATGTTGTGCAAGTGATTCTTGATCCCCCTCTTGAAGATTGGTATGTTGTGCAAGTGATTCCTTGTCCCCATCCTGGAGATCAGAATGTTGTCGAAGTGATTCCTGGTCCCCATCTGGGAGATCAGAATATTGTCGAAGTGATTCCTGGTCCCCATCTGGGAGATCAGAATGTTGTCGAAGTGATTCCTGGTCCCCATCTGGGATATCAGAATGTTGTCGAGGTGATTCCTGGTCCCCATCTGGGAGATCAGAATGTTGTCGAAGTGATTCCTGGTCCCCATCTGGGAGATCAGAATGTTGTCGAAGTGATTCCTGGTCCCAGTCTGGGAGATCAGAATGTTGTCGAAGTGATTCCTGGTCCCCATCTGGGAGATCAGAATGTTGTCGAAGTGATTCCTGGTCCCAGTCTGGGAGATCAGAATGTTGTCGAAGTGATTCCTGGTCCCCATCTGGGAGATCAGAATGTTGTCGAAGTGATTCCTGGTCCCAGTCTGGGAGATCAGAATGTTGTCGAAGTGATTCCTGGTCCCAGTCTGGGAGATCAGAATGTTGTCGAAGTGATTCCTGGTCCCCATCCGGGAGATCAGAATGTTGTCGAAGTGATTCCTGGTCCCAGTTTGGGAGATCAGAATGTTGTCGAAGTGATTCCTGGTCCCCAGTCTGGGAGATCAGAATGTTGTCGAAGTGATTCCTGGTCCCAGTCTGGGAGATCAGAATGTTGTCGAAGTGATTCCTGGTCCCAGTCTGGGAGATCAGAATGTTGTCGAGGTGATTCCTGGTCCCCATCTGGGAGATCAGAATGTTGTCGAAGTGATTCCTGGTCCCCATCTGGGAGATCAGAATGTTGTCGAAGTGATTCCTGGTCCCCATCTGGGAGATCAGAATATTGTCGAAGTGATTCCTGGTCCCCATCTGGGAGATCAGAATGTTGTCGAAGTGATTCCTGGTCCCCATCTGGGAGATCAGAATGTTGTCGAAGTGATTCCTGGTCCCCATCTCAGAATGTTGTCGAAGTGATTCCTGGTCCCCATCTGGGAGATCAGAATATTGTCGAAGTGATTCCTGGTCCCCATCTGGGAGATCAGAATGTTGTCGAAGTGATTCCTGGTCCCAGTCTGGGAGATCAGAATGTTGTCGAAGTGATTCCTGGTCCCAGTTTGGGAGATCAGAATGTTGTCGAAGTGATTCCTGGTCCCAGTCTGGGAGATCAGAATGTTGTCGAAGTGATTCCTGGTCCCAGTCTGGGAGATCAGAATGTTGTCGAAGTGATTCCTGGTCCCCAGTCTGGGAGATCAGAATGTTGTCGAAGTGATTCCTGGTCCCCAGTCTGGGAGATCAGAATGTTGTCGAAGTGATTCCTGGTCCCAGTCTGGGAGATCAGAATGTTGTCGAAGTGATTCCTGGTCCCAGTCTGGGAGATCAGAATGTTGTCGAAGTGATTCCTGGTCCCCATCTGGGAGATCAGAATGTTGTCGAAGTGATTCCTGGTCCCCAGTCTGGGAGATCAGAATGTTGTCGAAGTGATTCCTGGTCCCAGTCTGGGAGATCAGAATGTTGTCGAAGTGATTCCTGGTCCCAGTCTGGGAGATCAGAATGTGATTCCTATCTATTCATTCAAATATTTAGTATATGCGACAGTATCCACGGGAAGTTCCATGTTCCTCGGGTCATCAAGTGCACTGGACTTGTAATCTTTACAAGATGCCAAGGAGCGAGTTGGAGAAATTGAGCACGGCGAACCAGTCTATGGAAGTTTTCATTTTCTCTGTGGTAGTTCTGGAGTCCAAGCTGTGGAGTTTTTTCATCAATAGATTGGGGAAAGTGAAAGTAGCAACATTTCACTGTAATCCCTGGTGAGACTGCTTTAGCGGAATTCTTGGCAGCGAAGTCCAGAAAAAGAGTTGTTGGGTGGAGTAGAAGTTGTTGTTTCTTTATCACGGGTTTGATTATCTCCGGTGTAGATGGATTGGGTCGTTACATGTACAAGTGCAAATACAAATGGTATTAGGTTGTCTGCTATTGTATGGATGTTGTAGTGTTACCTGAACAGCTTGGGCAGGTATAAAACGTCACAGAAGAGTGTGTCATCTGCTGTCAAGGCTTCGAGATTACTGGTAGTGGCAAAGATAATAATACGTTGTTGTCCGTGTCGTCATCAAACAGGAGACACTGGTCACCGCTGTTGGTGTCCGTTCATTCTCTAAGATTATCTACTAAGGATGGTGGTGTAGGTTGGTAGGTGTTTCACCTGTTGTCCCCCGATTGCTCATATCTGTTTCCGCAGCTGGGCGACTTTTTCAATATAGATGGCGGATATGGGTTTCTCTCTACACCTCTCTGTATAATCTTGTAACTTATGCTTGGAAAGAGCTTAATCGATTTTGTATGAACTCAAATTAATGTCTAATTTGAATAATTAGGTATTTTAAAAATAATCATAACATTTTGTAGATACTAAATATATACTTTATCATAAGATATAATTATTTTCTTTTTTTTTTAACATCAAACGATGATAACAGTATTCTGTATAACCGTTTTCACAAAATTTGCCTTGACAGGTAACAGGTACCTTAACTGTTGAAACAATATTCTGTCTAGATTATAAAAGGTTATAGAAGGTTTTGGAACAACCAGGATATCATAACCAGGTCATCACATTTGCATTTGCAGAATATCCTGCTCATAAGTACTACTTCAATAAATATCTTTCCCTCTATCCGACGAATGCCAGATAGATAATACTTTTCAGAGATAGAATAGACTAAATTTGTATCACAGAAACTCGTAGTAATGCATTGCTAAAAAACAATGAATTAATCACCATATTTAATGTTTCAAATGTATGTGACGTCACATTTATCGATGTGCATACCGGAAGCAGTGTTCCCTTACAACACTGTCATGTGTGTAGAAAGTAGATTTCGTGTTATTGTAAACATTCTTTAGAAGTACACATTTATCAGATACTAATCTTTCATCACAGATTTAACATTTCAGAGTAAGTTAATCCATACTTAATAAGAACGGCTTATATTCCAATACCACCGACAGCCCTGTAAGCACTGAAGGCTATTAAGTACACATTTACATACACGTTTCTTTAAAGCGGATGCCACTGTATCATTCAACTAGCTGTGAGCTATTTCCGTTTTTTGCGGTCACGTTCACATTCGTCGCATCAGTTAACACGAATCGTGGTGTGCACGGTTAGAGAATGGTCCGATCACATTCATATATTCTAATTAAACAACATTTCAAGCGGCTAACTGTATGTTTGGTTTCATTTACACTATCAGAAACTGCATGTCTGCGCAACCTACACGTCTTTCGCATTATGTACTGTGAATATATGGAACTAACCGCCATAACAACACGAATGTCAACAGTTCCTAAAGCGAAGATCTAGGCGGACGCTATAATGTTTTCATGTAATTACCTCCCTTTCATAAGCTTATTATGACGTCATAATTACTGAAACGTTTAGTATGAAACGTCACCACAAAAATGGCGGTCTGTCAACACTCTTTATGCCGATAATAAGATCTTAGAAAACTTTTTGTATTGATCTGGAGAAAAGTGCATTTTTCGACTGTAATCATGGTTGTCGAATCAAACAGTAAGTACTTCCTAAGACGAAAACAACGATTCTTGTTCTGTTGAGAAATCGATCTGTATATTAAGAGTATTGATTTTGATATGCAGATTCTGTAACGTTCTCTTTATTCGTGAACAAGTTAACCAGCAGTTAATGAAAAATCAAAATTATTGCAACAGAAAATAAAGGAGTGTCTAAAGCAAAATTGATGCGCAAAATACATCAATCATATCTTTCTCAACAAATCCACAGCTGGAGATGAATTTATAGAAGTTGCAAAACTTTGTTTCCATATCCAATTTCAATGTTGTTACTACTGATGTTTTGTTAAAAGAAATGAGATAAAAGTTTATATCATAAATCTACAGCTACGAAGTGATGAAGAATGTTCTCTGTATTGTTCGCTTCGTATTGGAAAATTTTCACGTAACACCGGTTATCTCTAAACAGTCTTGGAACAACTGGGCCAGGCGGTTTTCGGGCATTTCAATCGGGTAAGCTAGGCGATTTCATGCTATCAGACGACCTCGGTTAATTCCGATCGAAAATTGTCTCATATCATCAGCCTGATTGTAGTTACTTACTTTCGATAGGTAAAGTACACGGCATCCCGTTTTCTCAGGCTTATCACAGACCGACTGTTCTGTATCATCAGTAATAAAGCTTTATCAGGTTCATCTTAGGTCAATTTCCATCAATAAAGTATTATAACATGAATGTTATTCCGTTTTATCAGGATGGTATGGATTTCCTTCGGTAAATTAGACTGTTCCGTCACATTATCAGGCTTTACCAGTCTCATCCTGGTTACGTGCACCCGGTAGACCCTCCCACATCACAGGTAATCAGGATGTATTTGGTTAATTCTAGTAACCTTCTAACGGTAAAGTAGACTGTCCCACATCATCATCAGATATAAAGCTTTATCAGACTAATGCTGGTTACCTTCGCCCGGTAAAGTAGACTATCCCACATCATCATCAGTTATAAAGCTTTTTCAGACTGATGCTGGTTACCTTCGCCCGGTAAAGTTGACTATCCCACATCATCATCAGTTATAAAGCTTTATCAGACTGATGCTGGTTACCTTCGCCCGGTAAATTAGACTGTCCCACATCATCATCAGTTATAAAGCTTTATCAGACTGATGCTGGTTACCTTCGCCCGGTAAAGTTGACTATCCCACATCATCATCAGTTATAAAGCTTTATCAGACTAATGCTGGTTACCTTCGCCCGGTAAATTAGACTGTCCCACATCATCATCAGTTATAAAGCTTTATCAGACTAATGCTGGTTACCTTCGCCCGGTAAAATAGACTATCCCACATCATGTTAGGCTGGTTACATTTGATCGGTAAAGTACATGTAGATCACGGTTCATTTTAAAGGTAAGCAAAAAGTAGATCAAGGTTCATTTGACTGGTAAAGTGCATGTAGATCTTGGTTGATTTGACCGGTAAGCTAAAAGTAGATTACGGTTCATTTGACCAATTACATGTAGATCACGGTTCATTTAACCGGTAAAGTACATGTAGATCACGGTTCATTTTACCGGTAAGCTAAAAGTAGATCACGTTTCATTGGACCAGTAAGCTAGAAGTAGATCACGGTTCATTTTACCGGTAAGCTAAAAGTATGCATGTAGATCTTGGTTGATTTGACCGGTAAGCTAAAAGTAGATTACGGTTCATTTGACCAATTACATGTAGATCACGGTTCATTTTACCGGTAAAGTACATGTAGATCACGGTTCATTTTACCGGTAAGCTAAAAGTAGATCACGGTTCATTTGACCGGTAAGCTAGAAGTAGATCACGGTCCATTTGACCGGTAAGCTAAAAGTATATCACGTTTCATTGGACCAGTAAGCTAAAAGTAGATCACGGTTCATTTGACTGGTAAAGTACATGTAGATCACGGTTCATTTTACAGGTAAGCTAAAAGTAGATCACGGTTCATTTGACTGGTAAAGTACATGTAGATCACGGTTCATTTTACCGGTAAGCTAAAAAGTAGATCACGGTTCATTTGACTGGTAAAGTACATGTATATCACGTTTCATTGGACCGGTAAGCTGAAAGTAGATCACGGTTCATTTGACTGGTAAAGTGCATGTAGATCTTGATTGATTTGACCGGTAAGCTAAAAGTAGATTACGGTTCATTTGACCAATTACATGTAGATCACGGTTCATTTTACCGGTAAAGTACATGTAGATCACGGTTCATTTGACTGGTAAAGTACATGTAGATTTTGGTTGATTTGACCGGTAAGTTAAAAGTAGATTACGGTTTATTTGACCGGTAAAGTACATGTAGATCTTGGTTCATTTTACCATTGCGGTACAGGTAGATCCTGTTCATTTGTATAAGGCTAACACTGCTACTTTTACAGGTACGTTAAGTGACATGGACTTTGTCCTTTTACTGGAGGATAGGACCTTTGTAGACTATTTCAACATCTTCAACAGTCTACCGGTAAGTGTTCTGTATTAAGAATATCTTCAGACGAAACAGAGTAGATAACTGACATCACGTGGCACGCTTTGCTGTTACTTTATATAGTATGATTCATTGAAACTACTTATGTCTTTAATTAATAACTTAATCAAACCAAGCAATTTAAGCCACATTGAAAGGTGATAACCATTGAAGAAAATGTCCATTTTCTGACAGAATTGAAAAAGAGTAGTTATTTGTGTTTGTCTATATCGCTTATTGAATTTTCCATAGACGTTGAATTGACATTCGAAATTTGTTACAGTAAAGCTGTTAATCAGACAGTTGAAAATGCACATCTTCCTGATCAGTATCTCATATCTACTGTGTAGATTTCTACTTAATCGTCTTGCTGTCGCCCAAAAGACAATGTTTATTTATGTAGGACAATTGAACGTTCGCCTGGATATTTTTAACACAGGATAGTTCGATATGAACCCGTTATTAAGAACAGCTATACGTATTAAACAAATTATCTGTTTAGACTGGATAAGATTGGATCTGGTGAAAGAAAATTAACTTGTGCTGTTATCTCTTTCAGATTTTCGGGCAGCATGTCTTGTACAATTACATAGAAAAGGATTTTGAATTCGAGCCACCTATAAGGAAGCGCAAACAAGTAGGTTTCCATAACGATTCATTTAATCTAGACTTGCCCATGTATTAAAACGAATTAATATTTTTATGAATATTTATTTTAATTTTAAAACAAACTTCATTTTTCATCTCCGCAATATCTAATCCATTTCGAATTAGTTCTCTGCTCTTGTTTGCGTGAGAAAATAATGTCGTTTTCTCATGACGTCACTCTCACAAAAACAAATGACGTAACAACCAATATCTGCTCACAAGAGCAGATAACTCTGCATTACTAAAATACAGAAATATTGACGAAGTAGCTTTATATTATATCAAATCCGTAATCACACAGTACCAGTATTAGTAATTCTCATTCCAATCAATATATTGTCGATATTGAATTTGAGTACGTAATAAATAGGTATTGATGGTAAAATGACAGATTTAAACTTCCGGCAGGAACAAATGGAACTTTATAACTGATACTGACTAAGTGCGGTGTGTTTGTTATCAGTTTATAGACAAACGAGAGGTGATAAAATGGTTACTCCAGGAGCGATATCGTCTCTTCGAGCAGACTAGTCTGTATGTGGAATTTCGACTCAACGCTAAACTCCGAGACATCGACTTTAACCCGGAGACGTCCAAGCTTAGAGGTAAGTATGATCTGCAGCGCAAACTTCAAAGTCCGTAGCAATATCAATTCTTAAGCCCAGACGTTGGTGTGATCTGTAGCATTATCAATTCTAAAGCCCAGATGTTGGTGTGATATGTAGCATTATCAATTCTAAAGCCCAGATGTTGGTGTGATATGTAGCATTATCAATTCTAAAGCCCAGACGTTGGTGTGATCTGTAGCATTATCAATTCTAAAGCACAGACGTTGTTGTGATATGTAGCATTATCAATCCTAAAGCCCAGATGTTGGTGTGATCCGTAGCATTATCAATTCTATAGCCCAGATGTTGGTGTGATCCGTAGCATATACAGAATTATTTTTTAGTTGTGATGGAATATAACGAAAAGCCTCAGAGTTAGCGTTAGGCTGTGACCAGATATCTGTTAACTATCAAACGTCAAAACGCAGTAGAAGCAGTTGTCTGAACGTTAAGAGTGATAGAAATCGTGGTCGGTATCTATTTGATCATTTTGCAGACACAGTCGGGGAAGAGGTGATGGCGAGGTATATTTTCGGAAGGAACGTCATTGGCAGTTGTATGGGAATGCAGATATTCCGCGAGTTTTTGCGAAACACTATGGGTGAGAAGGTATATAAATGCTGGATGGATATCGAAAGGTGGCGACACATATCGGAGGAAGACCAGCGGAAAGAACACTTGAAACATTACATAAAGCGGAACTACATCGGGGAAGGTGGAACAGACGATCTCTTATCTAAAGGAAAATACATCATCTACCAGGGTATGAACTGACGGGTTGTATGTCATCGTCCTCTATCATACTTCTACCAGGTCACAAACTGATAGGTTGTATGTCATCGTCCTCTATCGTACTCCTACCAGGGCACAAACTGGCAGGTTGTATGTCATCGTCCTCTATCGTACTCCTACCAGGGTACAAACTGACAGGTTGTTGTATGTCATCGTCCTCTATCGTACTCCTACCAGGTCACAAACTGATAGGTTGTATGTCATCGTCCTCTATCGTACTCCTACCAGAGTACAAACTGACAGGTTGTTGTATGTCATCGTCCTCTATCGTACTCCTACCAGGGTACAAACTGACAGGTTGTATGTCATCGTCCTCTATCGTACTCCTACCAGGGTACAAACTGACAGGTTGTATGTCATCGTCCTCTATCGTACTCCTACCAGGGTACAAACTGATAGGTTGTATGTCATCGTCCTCTATCGTACTCCTACCAGGGTACAAACTGGCAGGTTGTATGTCATCGTCCTCTATCGTACTCCTACCAGGGTACAAACTGATAGGTTGTATGTCATCGTCCTCTATCGTACTCCTACCAGGGTACAAACTGGCAGGTTGTAAATCATCGTCCTCTATCGTACTCCTACCAGGGTACAAACTGATAGGTTGTATGTCATCGTCCTCTATCGTACTCCTACCAGGGTACAAACTGATAGGTTGTTGTTATAGTGTGATAAGGTCCCTACTCTTTTTTTACTTTTTTTTCCTGATACATTGCAAGGCCTTCCTGGAATCGGGATTCCGATGACCTTTCATTATAACTGGAGATGGTCATTACTGTCTAATATCACTAAATCGTCAAATGAGTCGATGAGAAACATTCTAAATATCTTTATTGTTGACAGTTTAAACACAAGTTGAAGATGCATATATTTGTTTTAAATGGATGCTTCTGCTGTTAGAAATCCGGCTGCTTCACGATTTGATTGGATGTTAAATATTTGACCTTAGGTCTTCGACACGGCCAATTTAACGTAGTTTCATCAGATTGATCTTCATGCCGGTAGGTACCGAAAACGGAATTAATTGAAAGTTCTGACCTAAAACATCTTTGTATTACGGATACAGCTTATTACCGAATCACACTACTGATGTGACCACAGTTCCTCTATCTCGTCACATCAATGTAGAGTCTACTAGGATAATAGTACGTTTTTCAGTAATCAGTAGTTTAACTTGAATAGTGCTGGAGACGTGGAGCGGAGCCTGTAGACACATTTGTGAGGAAGTATTTTACCCATATTTCAATTTCAAAATACAGTGTCATTCTGCCATTGAAAAGTGACCCCAACGACGTTCGAAATGAAGCAAGATGCGGTTAGTGACGTCATAAATTTCTTATGGAGTGTTTGCAGGGCCGATCTTTCTGTTTTGAATTGCTTATTTCGTATCATATTGTTCTGTAAAACTGTTTATGGTTTTGGAGAAGTTAACTAACCAACTGAAGGTATCCAACATTTCCTGATTATCCTGTAAGTTTAGATGTTACTTGCAGCTTGTCACAAGGAATAATACTACGTTACAAAGAGACAGGTTACGCCATTTTCTATCCAGCCGAGCTCACGGAACAATACCAAGTTTACAATGTTAAACACGGTTTATTTTAGAAACAGTAAATGAAGGAAAACATGTGTAAAATTGTAGCTATCAAACAAATCAATTGTAGCAATATTACATCAAAATAAATTTGTTTTAGGTACGCTCAACTTCACAATGATGCCCGACAAAGACGTGTTTGATGACGTCATTCACTGCGCCCTAGATGGTAGAAAATTATACAAAGCTGATACGGATGTGGCCTTCCAACAGCTACAGAAACTCCTGCTGACATCCCTACGGCGGTACTGGGTACCCCGTTTTTTCATTCACGTCATTAAGGTGACTTCAAAGGATATTCTTGTGCTCCTGAAGCGAGAATCCCCAGGAGATGTTGGACTTTTGACATTATCCAAGAGACAGCGTCACCGCATGACAATTCATCAGATTTATTCATCAGCTACAAGCTCTGTGTCCACCCCAACACCTACTCCGCGGGCCTGCAGTAACCTCACTAAACCCCGACCCAAGTCAACGGTCTTCACAGAATCAGAAACATCTTTATCAGCTTCCGAGCCGGCGCCAGAAATGGGAAGAGAATCTAGGGTTAGATTTCCAGATAATTTGTTATCGCATGATGATGTGGTTATGGATGAGGTCGATTCAGCAAACGGTGACGAGAAATCTGAACACGATGAAATGAAGGAAAGCGAAAATTCCGACGAAGCAGATATTGATGAAGACTTCGAAGAAGAGAGTAACATACATCCTGATGATTTACTGGCGCTCTGGGGAGGTACCGTAGTAGTAGTACACATCTCGATGATTTACTGTCGCTATAGGGAGGTACCGTAGCAGTAGTACACATCTCGATGATTAACTGTCGATATAGGGAGGTACCGTAGCAGTAGTACACATCTCGATGATTAACTGTCGCTATAGGGAGGTACCGTAGCAGTAGTACACATCTCGATGATTAACGGTCGCTATAGGGAGGTAATGTGGTAGTAGTACACATCTCGATGATTTATTGTCGCTATAGGGAGGTAACGTAATAGTACACATCTCGATAATTAACTGTCGCTATAGGGAGGTACAGTAGCAGTAGTACACATCTCGATGATTAACTGTAGCTATAGGGAGGCAATGTACTAGTAGTACACATCTCGATGATTTATTGTCGCTATAGGGAGGTAACGTAATAGTACACATCTCGATGATTAACTGTCGCTATAAGGAGGTACCATAGCAGTAGTACACATCTCGGTGATTAACTGTCGCTATAGGGAGGTGAAGTATCAGTAGTACACATCTCGATGATTTACTGTCGCTATAGGGAGGTAATGTGGTAGTAGTACACATCTCGATGATTTACTCTCGCTATAGGGAGATGACGTAGTAGTACACATCTCGATAATTAACTGTCGCTATAGGGAGGTGAAGTATCAGTAGTACACATCTCGATGATTTACTGTCGCTATAGGGAGGTAACGTAGTAGTACACATCTCGATGATTTACTGTCGCTATAATGAGGTGACGTAGTAGTACACATCTCGATGATTTACTGTCGCTATAGGGAGGTAATGTGGTAGTAGTACACATCTCGATGATTTACTGTCGCTATAATGAGGTGACGTAGTAGTACACATCTCGATGATTTACTGTCGCTATAGGGAGGTACCGTAGCAATAGTACACATCTCGATGATTAACTGTCGCTATAGGGAGGTACCGTAGTAGTACACATCTCGATGATTTACTATCGCTATAATGTGGTGACGTAGTAGTACACATCTCGATAATTTACTGTCGCTATAATGAGGTGACGTAGTAGTACACATCTCGATGATTTACTGTCGCTATAATGAGGTGACGTAGTAGTACACATCTCGATGATTTACTGCCGCTATAGGGAGGTGACGTAGTAGTACACATCTCGATGATTTACTGTCGCTATAGGGAGGTGAAGTAGCAGTAGTACACATCTCGATGATTTACTGTCGCTATAGGGAGGTAATGTGGTAGTAGTACACATCTCGATGATTTACTGTCGCTATAGGGAGATGACGTAGTAGTACACATCTCGATGATTTACTGTCGCTATAGGGAGGTGAAGTAGCAGTAGTACACATCTCGATGATTTACTGTCGCTATAGGGAGGTACCGTAGCAATAGTACACATCTCGATGATTAACTGTCGCTATAGGGAGGTACCGTATTAGTACACATCTCGATTATTTACTGTCGCTATAGGGAGGTGACGTAGTAGTACACATCTCGATGATTTACTCTCGCTATAGGGAGGTACCGTAGTAGTAGTAGTACACATTTCGATGATTTACTGTGTCTATAATGAGGTGACGTAGTAGTACACATCTCGATGATTTACTGTCGCTATAGGTAGGTAATGTGGTAGTAGTACACATCTCGATGATTTACTGTCGCTATAGGGAGGTGACGTAGTAGTACACATCTCGATAATTTACTCTCGCTATAGGGAGGTACCGTAGTAGTAGTACACATTTCGATGATTTACTGTCGCTATAGGGAGGTGACGTAGTAGTAGTACACATTTCGATAATTTACTCTCGCTATAGGGAGGTACCGTAGTAGTAGTACACATTTCGATAATTTACTCTCGCTATAGGGAGGTACCGTAGTAGTAGTACACATTTCGATGATTTACTGTCGCTATAGGTAGGTAATGTGGTAGTAGTACACATCTCGATGATTTACTGTCGCTATAGGGAGGTGACGTAGTAGTACACATCTCGATAATTTACTCTCGCTGTAGGGAGGTACCGTAGTAGTAGTACACATTTCGATGATTTACTGTCGCTACTTGTGTCGTTAATACATCTTTTTAAGTATAGTGGCGATGGACATTATCACAGAATCGTGCAAATACAAAATTGCAAATATCGTATTTGTTAACGTTTTTTTCTTATTTATACAGTAAAACGATTCCTCTCCTCTTACACAGGTAAAACATGTGGTAGTGTGGAAAAGGTTCCGTCAGAGAAACATTTGTCTATACCTTCGTTGGTGCATGAGGATAAGGCAAGTGACTCGTCAGATCCACATGGTCTTAAAGAACTGGACAGCTGGCAAAAGTCTTCCGAGTCCAACTACTCCTTTAGCAATACGGACAAGATAGTGAACGTCCCTATATCCATCACTTCTTATCTGAGCGGGCGGAGGCGCATGGCTAATGGAAGTTCTCCCAACATCAGCAATCGGATGTTATGTGCTCTAGCATCCGACCATCTTTCTGGAGCTCCCTTTCGGACTTTCCTGAAGAAAAAGGGGCTCCAACTTGATATAAGGTACCTGAGCTTTTGGTCCGATGTAAGGCACTACCTAGACACAGAAGACAGGAATACCGACTGCTTCGGCACTCCTTTGAAGCACAGTTTGGCCAAAACCATCACAGAGCGTTATCTCTCGAGCAGTTCCAGTGATACAGAGATCTTTTCGGAGGAGCTGAAGATGACATTATTTACCAGTCTTACACAAAAACACGACGTCTCTCTACTTTGTTCTGCACAGGACATTGTCTCCGGGGTAAGCACGTGATGATGGTGATATTATTAGGTCAGCTTATGCGGTGTCCGTCGTCCGTCCGTCCGTTAACATTTTACTTCTTTTTAACCGCTATTGAAATGTTACATACGTTGGTGAAAGTTAAAATGAGGGCGCAGGGTTGGAAATCCAGAACAAATAATAAGTATTACTATGGAGGTCAAAAGGGTTATATAGATTTAAAGTGAGTTGTAAACTATCCAGTAGAGCGATACTAACCTCATGGATCCCTTGTTTGAGATGTCAATGAGACGTTAAAATGTTTATTAGATGGGTATATTTGGTATGAAAGGATCACTATTTCCCAGCTATAGCGTGAGTGCGTATTTTTTAATAGCAATTTTGCCAAGATATAGATAGTAGGGCCAATTTTGCCTAGTTATAAAGAGAATGTAGAGAGGGCAGGGCCAGATTCGTCAAGATGTGACAAGAGTGTTGAAATGGTACGCTCAGGTTCATCAAGATACGACGAGGGTGTGTATATAGTGACGAGGGTGTGTATATAGTGAGGTCAGGTTTATCTAGATGTGACGATGGTGTGTAAATGGTAGGGTCAGGTTTATCTAGATATGACGAGGGTGTGTATATAGTGGGATCAGGTTTATCTAGATGTGACGAGGGTGTGACGAGGGTGTGTATATAGTGGGGTCAGGTTTATCTAGATGTGACGAGGGTGTGTATATAGTGGGGTCAGTTTTGTCTAGATGTGACGAGGGTGTGTAAGTGGTTGGGTCAGGTTTATCTAGATGTGACGAGGCTGTTTATATAGTGGGGTCAGGTTTATCTAGATGTGACGAGGGTGTGTATATATTGGGGTCAGGTTTATCTATATGTGACAAGGGTGTGTAAATGGTAAGGTCAGGTTCATCTAGATGTGACGAGGCTGTGTATATAGTGGGGTCAGGTTTATCTAGATGTGAAGAGGGTGTGTAAGTGGTTGGGTCAGGTTTATCTCTAGATGTGACGAGGGTGTGTATATAGTGGGGTCAGGTTTATCTAGATGTGACGAGGGTGTGTAAATGGTAGGGTCAGGTTCATCTAGATATGACGAGGGTGTGTATATAGTGGGGTCAGTTTTATCTAGATGTGACGAGGGTGTGTAAGTGGTTGGGTCAGGTTTATCTAGATGTGACGAGGGTGTGTATATAGTGGGGTCAGGTTTATCTAGATATGACGAGGGTGTGTATATAGTGGGGTCAGGTTTATCTAGATGTGACGAGGGTGTGTATATAGTGGGGTCAGGTTTATCTAGATGTGACGAGGGTGTGTAAGTGGTTGGGTCAGGTTTATCTAGATGTGACGATGGTGTGTATATAGTGGGGTCAGGTTCATCTAGATGTGAAGAGGGTGTGTAAGTGGTAGGGTCAGGTTTATCTAGATGTGACGAGGGTGTGTATGTGGTAGGGTCAGGTTTATCTAGATGTGACGAGGGTGTGTATATAGTGGTTTATCTAGATACGACGAGGGTGTGTATATAGTGGGGTCAGGTTTATCTAGATGTGACGAGGGTCTGTAAGTGGTTGGGTCAGGTTTATCTATATGTGACGAGGGTGTGTATATAGTGGGGTCAGGTTTATCTAGATATGACGAGGGTGTGTATATAGTGGGGTCAGGTTTATCTAGATGTGACGAGGGTGTGTAAGTGGTTGGGTCAGGTTTATCTAGATGTGACGAGGGTGTGTAAGTGGTAGGGTCAGGTTTATCTAGATGTGACGAGGGTGTGTAAATGGTAGGGTCAGGTTCATCTAGATGTGACGAGGGTGTGTATATTGTGGTCAGGTTTATCTAGTGACGAGGGTGTGTATGTATATAGTGGGTGTATAGGTTTTTATCTAGATGTGACGAGGGTGTGTAAGTGGTAGGGTCAGGTTTATCTAGATGTGACGAGGGTGTGTATATAGTGGGGTCAGGTTTATCTAGATGTGACGAGGGTGTGTAAGTGGTAGGGTCAGGTTTATCTAGATGTGACGAGGGTGTGTTAATGGTAGGGTCAGGTTCCTCTAGATGTGACGAGGGTGTGTATATAGTGGGGTCAGGTTTATCTAGATGTGACGAGGGTGTGTATATAGTGGGGTCAGGTTTATCTAGATATGACGAGGGTGTGTATATAGTGGGATCAGGTTTATCTAGATGTGACGAGGGTGTGTAAGTGGTTGGGTCAGGTTTATCTAGATGTGACGAGGGTGTGTATATAGTGGGGTCAGGTTTATCTAGATGTGACGAGGGTGTGTAAATGGTAGGGTCAGGTTCATCTAGATGTGACGACGGTGTGTAAATGGTAGGGTCAGGTTCCTCTAGATATGACGAGGGTGTATATAGTGGGGTCAGTTTTGTCTAGATGTGACGAGGGTGTGCATATAGTGGGGTCAGGTTTAGCTATATGTGACGAGGGTGTGTATATAGTGGGGTCAGGTTTATCTAGATCAGGTGTGTATCTAGATGTGACGATGGTGTGTATATAGTGGGGTCAGGTTCATCTAGATATGACGAGGGTGTGTATATAGTGGGGTCAGTTTTATCTAGATGTGACGAGGGTGTGTAAGTGGTTGGGTCAGGTTCATCTAGATATGACGAGGGTGTGTATATAGTGGGGTCAGGTTCATCTAGATGTGAAGAGGGTGTGTAAGTGGTAGGGTCAGGTTTATCTAGATGTGACGAGGGTGTGTATGTGGTAGGGTCAGGTTTATCTAGATGTGACGATGGTGTGTATATAGTGGGGTCAGGTTTATCTAGATGTGACAAGGGTGTGTATATAGCGGGGTCAGGTTTATCTAGATGTGACGAGGGTGTGTAAATGGTAGGGTCAGGTTCTTCTTAATATGACGAGGGTGTGTAAGGGTGTGTAGGGGGTCAGGTTTATCTAGATGTGACGATGGTGTGTATATAGTGGGGTCAGGTTTATCTAGATGTGACGAGGGTGTGTATATGAGGTTTATCTAGATGTGTGTGTATATAGTAGGGTCAGGTTTATCTAGATGTGACGACGAGGGTGTGTATATAGTGGGGTCAGGTTTATCTAGATGTGACGAGGGTGTGTATATCAGGTTTATCTAGATGTGACGAGGGTGTGTAAGTGGTAGGGTCAGGTTTATCTAGATGTGACGAGGGTGTGTTAATGGTAGGGTCAGGTTCCTCTAGATGTGACGAGGGTGTGTATATAGTGGGGTCAGGTTTATCTAGATGTGACGAGGGTGTGTAAGTGGTAGGGTCAGGTTTATCTAGATGTGACGAGGGTGTGTATATAGTGGGGTCAGGTTTATCTAGATGTGACGAGGGTGTGTAAGTGGTTGGGTCAGGTTTATCTAGATGTGACGAGGGTGTGTATATAGTGGGGTCAGGTTTATCTAGATGTGACGAGGGTGTGTATAGTGTGTAGGGGGTCAGGTTTATCTAGATGTGACGAGGGTGTGTAATAGTGGGGTCAGGTTGTAGATGTGACGAGGGTGTGTATATAGTGGTTGGGACGAGGGTGTGTAGGTTTTATCTAGATGTGACGAGGGTGTGTATGTGGTAGGGTCAGGTTTATCTAGATGTGACGAGGGTGTGTTAATGGTAGGGTAAGGTTCCTCTAGATGTGACGAGGGTGTGTATATAGTGAGGTCAGGTTTATCTAGATGTGACGATGGTGTGTAAATGGTAGGGTCAGGTTTATCTAGATTGTATAGGGTGTGTATATATGGTAGGGTCAGGTTTATCTAGATGTGACGAGGGTGTGTATGTGGTAGGGTCAGGTTTATCTAGATGTGACGAGGGTGTGTTAATGGTAGGGTAAGGTTCCTCTAGATGTGACGAGGGTGTGTATATAGTGAGGTCAGGTTTATCTAGATGTGACAGGGGTGGTGTTATATAAATGTTTGGGTCAGGTTTATCTAGATGTGACGAGGGTGTGTAAATGGTAGGGTCAGGTTACTCTAGATGTGACGAGGGTGTGTATATAGTAGGGTCAGGTTACTCTAGATGTGACGAGGGTGTGTGTATATAGTGGTATAGTGGGGTCAGGTTTATCTAGATGTGACAGGGTGTGTAAATTACAGGTTTATCTAGATGTGACGAGGGTGTGTATATAGTGGGGTCAGGTTTATCTAGATGTGACACAATGTATGGTACACAGGTTTATCTAGATGTGACGAGGGTGTGTAAAGTGGGGTCAGGTTATATTAAATGTGTATATGGGGTCAGGTTTATCTAGATGTGACAGGGTGTGTAATCATTTATCTAGATGATACACAGGTGTGACAGAGTACAATCTAGATGTACGAGGGTGTGTAAGGTTGCAGGTTTATCTAACATTATATTAAATGTGGTATGGGGTTTACAATAAATCATGGATACACAAATTCTAAATGTACAGGGTTTGTATATATGATGGGATATTTTTACTGGTGACACAAGTAATAAACCATGAATACATACAATCTACAAACTACAGAAAATGCAGCTAACATTATATTAAATGTTTGGGATGGTTTTACTGGTGACACAAGTAATAAATCATGGATACACACAATCTACAGAAAAGAGTAGCTAACATTATATTAAATGTTTGGGATGGTTTTTACGCCTTCCATATTGTTTTTCAAACAGCTAAGTGGTCTGCCAAGAATAGTTTATTTTCAAGAGAGGAGTTATTGTTTTAGAATTTTACATAGGTATAATCGAAGTGCTATATGCACTGTGTATTCCAATGTAGGATATATCAGTTTAAGGAATTTCGCCAGTTTCCATTATGTTTGATATTCACACAGCTGGAATGACCATAAACGTTCAATTGTGTACATATGTTTTACTGAATAGAATTAATAAAATGATCAACAATGATTGTAGTATCGCTGATTTTAAATACCAATAGGATTTATCCTAAAAAACAATGTTTTGACACTGGTTTTAGATCTGGTATGTATACAAGTATATATTAAATATTTGCATCGTATGTGTGTTGATACTTTATCCTATATTGGTATGTCGTTCGTGTATCACTTATATCAAAGTCTCTGTGGTATTTGTATATAGAGGTGCCATACTGTAAACATTTCTAAATATAATGGATAAGTAAATAAATGATTGCTATCATTATGTATATGATCTGACGGGCAACGAAAAGATATTGATTTTTTTTATACAGATGCTGAAAGAACCATGGAGATTGTACATGAAGGAAGAACGCAAGGCTTTCCGGAAGAGAGTGGTGAGACATTTAAACAAAAACAATAGAACAACAAACAATTACCCTAAAATTGGTAATTATATCCCCCAAACGAAGTGGGGGGGACATATTGTCTTTGCTCCTTTTCTTCTTCTTCTTATTATTTTTATTATTCTTATTTCTTCCTCTTTCTTCCGCCGGCGAGGTTTCCGACGCGTTTCTCAAAAACTATTGCATGGAATTTAACAAAACATTATACACATATTCATACATGCAAGGCGGAGTGCAGGCCACTTGAATTTTTCCAATCGGTCAACTGAGTGGTCAGCTGTGGTCAAACTTTGGCCAAATTTTAGATATTGTCCGATTTTCGTGAAAATTGGTAAATATGTATTAGGTGGCATTAGGAGCAAAATGGCGTAGTCCAATTTTCATTCGGCCATCGATCGGTCATCTAATTGTTAGCTGAGGTCTAAATTTGGCAAAATTTTAGATATTTTTTTATTTATGTGAAAACTGGTATATGGTGGCACTAGGAGCAAAATGGCGTAGTCCATTTTTTATTCGGCCATCGATCGGTCATCTGAGCGGTCAGCTGTGGTCAAAATTTGGCCAAATCTTAGATATTGTCCGATTTTCGTGAAAATTGGTATATATGTATTAGGTGGTATTATAGGAGCAAAATGGCATAATCCATTTTTCATTCGGCCATCGATCGGTTATCTGAGCGGTCAGCTGTGGTCAAAATTTGGCCAAATTTTAGGTATTGTCCGATTTTCGTGAAAATTTGTATATATGTATTAGGTGGCACTAGGAGCAAAATGGCGTACTCTATGTTTGGCATGACTGCAGGTCTGATTGTTGTGATCATTTACTGCTCAATGGGTCGTTTGGGGGACATTTGTCATGGTCCCCATTACAATTAGTACTTGCTAAGATACAGCTTGCTTTTCTTCAACATTAAGGAATTGTTTGTTTATTTCTGTAAGCAACAACATGTTTATTTTGAGGATAAGTTTATTCCTGAGGTCGGTTTGTTTTCGAGTTTTGAGATGCACATGTTAGACCAAGGTGTTCCAACTTTGTTGATGTTTTCAGTATACGATAATAACTTTTGATTTAGTGTAAGAAGAAAAATCATGGTGTTATAGAAGTTCCCTCTACCTACACGGGACCTCCATGTCAGGATGGTACGGATCCACTCATGTTCTTTAACTCGGTAAAACCATACACAGACGACACGTGTTCCCGGCCTTGGAGTGGGGCCACGGGGGACAGCCAAGACTCCCGGCCATGGAGTACTACCACTAATATGGATCACATCTGTCTGTCGGAGGAGCAGGTGTGGAAAGCCTTCGAAATCACAGTTTTATGTAATGAGTACGGTACGCTATAAATAGTAACTAGTATGATATAGATATTTGGCTTTAGATAATATTGTGCTATTAGATATATATGGACGCGCAATCATAAACCCCACTTTTCCTATAGTTCACGTACCCATTTTCCGAAGCTTCAAGAAAACGATGCATCTTCTCCGAGTTTGATGGACCCACTGTATACCATAGCAATGACATATTATCCTCTAGATTCTGTAAAAACGATCTTTACTAGTAGTTTTTCCCTTAAATCAGCCCGGTTTCATTTGTAGCGTAACTTTCGGGAAAGAAAACAGAATAATATCAGAAAACAAATATTGAAGTTCAGCAAGGTCAATATGTATAAGATAGTAATCCCACACCTCTATATCATGCCCCATACAGCTTTAGTCTTTTATGCGTTGCTTGGTGTAAACTGCAATGAGGATAATAAAAATCCTTATTTCATGACTTCTAATGCAGGCAATATCATTGACGGAAGCTGGAAACATCAACATGGTGTACAGTTGCTCATGGTTATCCATAGTGATAATACCTATTTTATGTCCTACAGGAAGAGGTGGCATGGTCCCGCAGACACAGCCTCGGATACATGATCTAGTAGACGTTCTTTACAGTGACTACGGTAGCCTCAATATCCGTCAGGAAGCTACAGTAAGACAAGGTAGGTATCTAGTGGTGTTAGATGTGATGTCTCTGTCAAACAGGTCTCAATATCCACCAGGAAGCTATAGTAAGACAAGGTAGGTATCTAGTGGTGTTAAACGTGACTTCTCTGTCATACAGGTCTCAATATCCGTCAGGGAACTACAGTAAGACAAACCTGGTATCTAGTGGTGTAAGACGTGACCTCTCTGTCATACAGCTTCTCAATATCCACCAGGAAGCTACAGTAAGACACAATAGGTATCTAGTGGTGTTAAACGTGACTTCTCTGTCATACAGGTCTCAATATTCACCAGGAAGCTACAGTAAGACAAGGTAGGTATCTAGTGGTGTTAGACGTGATGTTTATGTCATACAGGTCTCAATATCCGTCAGAAAACTACAGTAAGACAAGGTAGGTATCTAGTGGTGTTAGTCGTGACGTCTCTGTCATACAGGTCTCAATATCCACCAGGAAGCTACAGTAAGACAAGGTAGGTATCTAGTGGTGTTAGTCGTGACGTCTCTGTCATACAGGTCTCAATATCCGTCAGGAAGCTACAGTAAGACACTATAGGTATCTAGTGGTGTTAGTCGTGACGTCTCTGTCATACAGGTCTCAATATCCACCAGGAAGCTACAGTAAGACACAATAGGTATCTAGTGGTGTTAGTCGTGACGTCTCTGTCATACAGGTCTCAATATTCACCAGGAAGCTACAGTAAGACAAGGTAGGTATCTAGTGGTGTTAAACGTGACTTCTCTGTCATACAGGTCTCAATATCCGTCAGGGAACTACAGTAAGACAAACCTGGTATCTAGTGGTGTTAGTCGTGACGTCTCTGTCATACAGGTCTCAATATCCGTCAGGAAGCTACAGTAAGACAAGGTAGGTATCTAGTGGTGTTAGTCGTGACGTCTCTGTCATACAGGTCTCAATATCCACCAGGAAGCTATAGTAAGACAAGGTAGGTATCTAGTGGTGTTAGTCGTGACGTCTCTGTCATACAGGTCTCAATATCCGTCAGGAAGCTACAGTAAGACACAATAGGTATCTAGTGGTGTTAGTCGTGACGTCTCTGTCATACAGGTCTCAATATCCACCAGGAAGCTACAGTAAGACAAGGTAGGTATCTAGTGGTGTTAGTCGTGACTTCTCTGTCATACAGGTCTCAATATCCGTCAGGAAGCTACAGTAAGACAAACCTGGTATCTAGTGGTGTTAGACGTGACTTCTCTGTCATACAGGTCTCAATATCCACCAGGAAGCTACAGTAAGACAAGGTAGGTATCTAGTGGTGTTAGTCGTGACTTCTCTGTCATACAGCTTCTCAATATCCACCAGGAAGCTACAGTAAGACAAGGTAGGTATCTAGTGGTGTTAGATGTGATGTTTCTGTCATACAGGTCTCAATATCCGTGTGTCTACTAGATAGATAAAGCAGCTGACTTTCCGTGAGGTCTTGTTGTATGTAGTGTCTACTAGATAGATAAAACAGTTGACTTTCCGAGAGGTCTTGCTGTATGTAGTGTCTACTAGATAAAACAGTTCACTTTCCGAGAGGTCTTGTTGTATGTAGTGTCTACTAGATAAAACAGTTGACTTTCCGAGAGGTCTTGTTGTATGTAGTGTCTACTAGATAAAACAGTTGACTTTCCGAGAGGTCTTGTTGTATGTAGTGTCTACAGTTGACTTTCCGAGAGGTCTTGTTGTATGTAGTGTCTACTAGATAAAACAGTTGACTTTCCGAGAGGTCTTGTTGTATGTAGTGTCTACTAGATAAAACAGCTGACTTTCCGAGAGGTCTTGTTGTATGTAGTGTCTACTAGATAAAACAGCTGACTTTCCGAGAGGTCTTGTTGTATGTAGTGTCTACTAGATAGATTAAACAGTTGACTTTCCGAGAGGTCTGGTTGTATGTAGTGTCTACTAGGTAAAACAGTTGACTTTCGGAGAGGTCTTGTTGTATGTAGTGTCTACTAGATAAAACAGTTGACTTTCCGTGAGGTCTTGTTGTATGTAGTGTCTACTAGATAAAACAGTTGACTTTCCGAGAGGTCTTGTTGTATGTAGTGTCTACTAGATAAAACAGCTGACTTTCCGAGAGGTCTTGTTGTATGTAGTGTCTACTAGATAAAACAGTTGACTTTCCGAGAGGTCTTGTTGTATGTAGTGTCTACTAGATAAAACAGCTGACTTTCCGAGAGGTCTTGTTGTATGTAGTGTCTACTAGATAGATTAAACAGTTGACTTTCCGAGAGGTCTTGTTGTATGTAGTGTCTACTAGATAAAACAGCTGATTTTCCATGAAATCTTGTTGTATGTATTGTCTACTAGATAAAATAGTTGACTTTCCGAGAGGTCTTGTTGTATGTAGTGTCTACTAGATAAAACAGCTGTTTTTTCGAGAGGTCTTGTTGTATGTAGTGTCTACTAGATAAAACGACTCACTTTCCGAGAGGTCTTGTTGTATGTAGTGTCTACTAGATAAAACAGTTGACTTTCCGAGAGGTCTTGTTGTATGTAGTGTCTACTAGATAAAACAGTTGACTTTCCGAGAGGTCTTGTTGTATGTAGTGTCTACTAGATAAAACAGTTGACTTTCCGAGAGGTCTTGTTGTATGTAGTGTCTACTAGATAAAACAGTTGGCTTTCCGAGTGGTCTTGTTGTATGTAGTGTCTACTAGATAAAACAGTTGACTTTCCGAGAGGTCTTGTTGTATGTAGTGTCTACTAGATAAAACAGTTGACTTTCCGAGAGGTCTTGTTGTATGTAGTGTCTACTAGATAAAACAGCTGGTTTTCCGAGAGGTCTTGTTGTATGTAGTGTCTACTAGATAGATTAAAAGTTGACTTTCCGAGAGGTCTGGTTGTATGTAGTGTCTACTAGGTAACACAGTTGACTTTCGGAGAGGTCTTGTTGTATGTAGTGTCTACTATATAAAACAGTTGACTTTCCGAGAGGTCTTGTTGTATGTAGTGTCTACTAGATAAAACAGTTGACTTTCCGAGAGGTCTTGTTGTATGTAGTGTCTACTAGATAAAACAGCTGGTTTTCCGAGAGGTCTTGTTGTATGTAGTGTCTACTAGATAGATTAAACAGTTGACTTTCCGAGAGGTCTTGTTGTATGTAGTGTCTACTAGATAAAACAGTTGACTTTCCGAGAGGTCTTGTTGTATGTAGTGTCTACTAGATAAAACAGTTGACTTTCCGAGAGGTCTTGTTGTATGTAGTGTCTACTAGATAAAACAGTTGACTTTCCGAGAGGTCTTGTTGTATGTAGTGTCTACTAGATAAAACAGTTGACTTTCCGAGAGGTCTTGTTGTATGTAGTGTCTACTAGATAAAACAGTTGACTTTCCGAGAGGTCTTGTTGTATGTAGTGTCTACTAGATAAAAAAGTTGACTTTCCGTGAGGTCTTGTTGTATGTAGTGTCTACTAGATAAAACAGTTGACTTTCCGAGAGGTCTTGTTGTATGTAGTGTCTACTAGATAAAACAGTTGACTTTCCGAGAGGTCTTGTTGTATGTAGTGTCTACTAGATAAAACAGTTGACTTTCCGAGAGGTCTTGTTGTATGTAGTGTCTACTAGATAAAACAGTTGACTTTCCGAGAGGTCTTGTTGTATGTAGTGTCTACTAGATAGATAAAACAGTTGACTTTCCGAGAGGTCTTGTTGTATGTAGTGTCTACTAGATAAAACAGTTGACTTTCCGAGAGGTCTTGTTGTATGTAGTGTCTACTAGATAGATTAAACAGTTGACTTTCCGAGAGGTCTTGTTGTATGTAGTGTCTACTAGATAAAACAGTTGACTTTCCGAGAGGTCTTGTTGTATGTAGTGTCTACTAGATAAAACAGTTAGACTTTCCGAGAGGTCTTGTTGTATGTAGTGTCTACTAGATAGATTAAACAGTTGACTTTCCGAGAGGTCTTGTTGTATGTAGTGTCTACTAGATAAAACAGTTGACTTTCCGAGAGGTCTTGTTGTATGTAGTGTCTACTAGATAAAACAGTTGACTTTCCGAGAGGTCTGGTTGTATGTAGTGTCTACTAGGTAAAACAGCCGGTTTTCCGAAAGGTCTTGTTGTATGTAGTGTCTACTATATCAAACAGTTGACTTTCCGAGAGGTTTTGTTGTATGTAGTGTCTACTAGATAAAACAGCTGGTTTTCCGAGAGGTCTTGTTGTATGTAGTGTCTACTAGATAAAACAGCTGACTTTCCGAGAGGTCTTGTTGTATGTAGTGTCTACTAGATAGATTAAACAGTTGACTTTCCGAGAGGTCTTGTTGTATGTAGTGTCTACTAGATAAAACAGCTGGTTTTCCGAGAGGTCTTGTTGTATGTAGTGTCTACTAGATAAAACAGTTGACTTTCCGAGAGGTCTTGTTGTATGTAGTGTCTACTAGATAAAACAGTTGACTTTCCGAGAGGTCTTGTTGTATGTAGTGTCTACTAGATAAAACAGTTGACTTTCCGAGAGGTCTTGTTGTATGTAGTGTCTACTAGATAAAACAGTTGACTTTCCGAGAGGTCTTGTTGTATGTAGTGTCTACTAGATAAAACAGTTGACTTTCCGAGAGGTCTTGTTGTATGTAGTGTCTACTAGATAGATTAAACAGTTGACTTTCCGAGAGGTCTTGTTGTATGTAGTGTCTACTAGATAAAACAGTTGACTTTCCGAGAGGTCTTGTTGTATGTAGTGTCTACTAGATAAAACAGCTGACTTTCCGAGAGGTTTTGTTGTATGTAGTGTCTACTAGATAAAACACTTGACTTTCCGAGAGGTCTTGTTGTATGTAGTGTCTACTAGAATAAACAGTTGGTTTTTCGAGAGGTCTTGTTGTATGTAGTGTCTACTAGATAAAACAGCTGACTTTCCGAGAGGTCTTGTTGTATGTAGTGTCTACTAGATAGATAAAACAGTTGACTTTCCGAGAGGTCTTGTTGTATGTAGTGTCTACTAGATAAAACAGTTGACTTTCCGAGAGGTCTTGTTGTATGTAGTGTCTACTAGATAAAACAGTTGACTTTCCGAGAGGTCTTGTTGTATGTAGTGTCTACTAGATAAAACAGTTGACTTTCCGAGAGGTCTTGTTGTATGTAGTGTCTACTAGATAAAACAGTTGACTTTCCGAGAGGTCTTGTTGTATGTAGTGTCTACTAGATAGATAAAACAGCTGACTTTCCGAGAGGTCTTGTTGTATGTAGTGTCTACTAGATAAAACAGTTGACTTTCCGAGAGGTCTTGTTGTATGTAGTGTCTACTAGATAAAACAGTTGACTTTTCGAGAGGTCTGGTTGTATGTAGTGTCTACTAGATAAAACAGCTGACTTTCCGAGAAGTCTTGTTGTATGTAGTGTCTACTAGATAAAAAAGTTGACTTTCCGTGAGGTCTTGTTGTATGTAGTGTCTACTAGATAGATAAAACAGTTGACTTTCCAAGAGGTCTTGCTGTATGTAGTGTCTACTAGATAAAACAGTTGACTTTCCGAGAGGTCTTGTTGTATGTAGTGTCTACTAGATAAAACAGTTGACTTTCCGAGAGGTCTTGTTGTATGTAGTGTCTACTAGATAGATAAAACAGCTGACTTTCCGAGAGGTCTTGTTGTATGTAGTGTCTACTAGATAAAACAGTTGACTTTCCGAGAGGTCTTGTTGTATGTAGTGTCTACTAGATAAAACAGTTGACTTTCCGAGAGGTCTTGTTGTATGTAGTGTCTACTAGATAAAACAGTTGACTTTCCGAGAGGTCTTGTTGTATGTAGTGTCTACTAGATAAAACAGTTGACTTTCCGAGAGGTCTTGTTGTATGTAGTGTCTACTAGATAAAACAGCTGACTTTCCGAGAGGTCTTGTTGTATGTAGTGTCTACTAGATAAAACAGTTGACTTTCCGAGAGGTCTTGTTGTATGTAGTGTCTACTAGATAAAACAGTTGACTTTCCGAGAGGTCTTGTTGTATGTAGTGTCTACTAGATAAAACAGCTGACTTTCCGAGAGGTCTTGTTGTATGTAGTGTCTACTAGATAAAACAGCTGACTTTCCGAGAGGTCTTGTTGTATGTAGTGTCTACTAGATAAAACAGTTGACTTTCCGAGAGGTCTTGTTGTATGTAGTGTCTACTAGATAAAAAAACAGTTGACTTTCCGAGAGTAGTCTTGTTGTATGTAGTGTACTACTAGATAAAACAGTTGACTTTCCGAGAGGTCTTGTTGTATGTAGTGTCTACTAGATAAAACAGTTGACTTTCCGAGAGGTCTTGTTGTATGTAGTGTCTACTAGATAAAACAGTTGGTTTTCCGAGAGGTCTTGTTGTATGTAGTGTCTACTAGATAAAACAGCTGACTTTCCGAGAGGTCTTGTTGTATGTAGTGTCTACTAGATAGATAAAGGAGCTGACTTTCCGATAGGTCATGTTGTATGTATTGTCTTCTACAAAGATAAAACAGTTGACTTTCCGAGAAGTTTTGTTGTATGTAGTGTCTACTAGATAAAACAGCTGACTTTCCGAGAGGTCTTGTTGTATGTAGTGTCTACTAGATAAAACAGTTGACTTTCCGAGAGGTCTTGTTGTATGTAGTGTCTACTAGATAAAACAGTTGACTTTCCGAGAGGTCTTGTTGTATGTAGTGTCTACTAGATAAAACAGTTGACTTTCCGAGAGGTCTTGTTGTATGTAGTGTCTACTAGATAGATAAAACAGTTGACTTTCCGAGAGGTTTTGTTGTATGTAGTGTCTACTAGATAAAACAGCTGGTTTTACGTGAGGTCATGTTGTTTGTGATGTCTAATAAATAAAACATCTGGTTTTCCGAGAGGTCTTGTTGTATGTAGTGTCTACTAGATAAAACAGCTGACTTTCCGAGAGGTCTTGTTGTATGTAGTGTCTACTAGATAAAACAGCTGACTTTCCGAGAGGTCTTGTTGTATGTAGTGTCTACTAGATAAAACAGTTGACTTTCCGAGAGGTCTTGTTGTATGTAGTGTCTACTAGATAAAACAGTTGACTTTCCGAGAGGTCTTGTTGTATGTAGTGTCTACTAGATAAATAAAACAGCTGACTTTCCGAGAGGTCTTGTTGTATGTAGTGTCTACTAGATAAAACAGTTGACTTTCCGAGAGGTCTTGTTGTATGTAGTGTCTACTAGATAAAACAGCTGACTTTCCGAGAGGTCTTGTTGTATGTAGTGTCTACTAGATAAAACAGCTGACTTTCCGAGAGGTCTTGTTGTATGTAGTGTCTACTAGATAAAACAGCTGACTTTTCGAGAGGTCTTGATGTATGTAGTGTCTAGATAAAACAGCTGACTTTCCGAGAGGTCTTGTTGTATGTAGTGTCTACTAGATAAAACAGCTGACTTTCCGAGAGGTCTTGTTGTATGTAGTGTCTACTAGATAAAACAGCTGACTTTCCGAGAGGTCTTGTTGTATGTAGTGTCTACTAGATAAAACAGTTGACTTTCCGAGAGGTCTTGTTGTATGTAGTGTCTACTAGATAAAACAGTTGACTTTCCGAGAGGTCTGGTTGTATGTAGTGTCTACTAGGTAAAACAGTTGACTTTCGGAGAGGTCTTGTTGTATGTAGTGTCTACTATATCAAACAGTTGACTTTCCGAGAGGTCTTGTTGTATGTAGTGTCTACTCGATAAAACAGCTGGTTTTCCGTGAGGTCTTGTTGTATGCAGTGTCTACTAGATAGATAAAACAGCTGACTTTCCGAGAGGTCTTGTTGTATGTAGTGTCTACTAGATAAAACAGTTGACTTTCCGAGAGGTCTTGTTGTATGTAGTGTCTACTAGATAAAACAGCTGGTTTTCCGTGAGGTCTTGTTGTATGCAGTGTCTACTAGATAGATTAAACAGCTGACTTTCCGAGAGGTCTTGTTGTATGTAGTGTCTACTAGATAGATAAAACAGCTGACTTTCCGAGAGGTCTTGTTGTATGTAGTGTCTACTAGATAAAACAGCTGGTTTTCCGTGAGGTCTTGTTGTATGTAGTGTCTACTAGATAGATAAAACAGTTGACTTTCCGAGAGGTCTTGTTGTATGTAGTGTCTACTAGATAAAACAGTTGACTTTCCGAGAGGTCTTGTTGTATGTAGTGTCTACTAGATAAAACAGTTGACTTTCCGAGAGGTCTTGTTGTATGTAGTGTCTACTAGATAAAACAGTTGACTTTCCGAGAGGTCTTGTTGTATGTAGTGTCTACTAGATAAAACAGCTGGTTTTCCGAGAGGTCTTGTTGTATGTAGTGTCTACTAGATAAACAGTTGGTTTTTCGAGAGGTCTTGTTGTATGTAGTGTCTACTAGATAAAACAGCTGACTTTCCGAGAGGTCTTGTTGTATGTAGTGTCTACTAGATAAAACAGTTGACTTTCCGAGAGGTCTTGTTGTATGTAGTGTCTACTAGATAAAACAGCTGGTTTTCCGAGAGGTCTTGTTGTATGTAGTGTCTACTAGATAAAACAGTTGACTTTCCGAGAGGTCTTGTTGTATGTAGTGTCTACTAGATAAAACAGTTGACTTTCCGAGAGGTCTTGTTGTATGTAGTGTCTACTAGATAAAAAACAGTTTTTTTCCGACTTTATGTAGTGTCTACTAGATAAAACAGTTGACTTTCCGAGAGGTCTTGTTGTATGTAGTGTCTACTAGATAAAACAGTTGACTTTCCGAGTGGTCTTGTTGTATGTAGTGTCTACTAGATAAAACAGTTGACTTTCCGAGAGGTCTTGTTGTATGTAGTGTCTACTAGATGGATTAAACAGTTGACTTTCCGAAAGGTCTTGATGTATGTAGTGTCTACTAGATAAAACAGTTGACTTTCCGAGAGGTCTTGTTGTATGTAGTGTCTACTAGATAAAACAGTTGACTTTCCGAGAGGTCTTGTTGTATGTAGTGTCTACTAGATAAAACAGTTGACTTTCCGAGAGGTCTTGTTGTATGTAGTGTCTACTAGATAAAACAGTTGACTTTCCGAGAGGTCTTGTTGTATGTAGTGTCTACTAGATAAAACAGTTGACTTTCCGAGAGGTCTTGTTGTATGTAGTGTCTACTAGATAGATTAAACAGTTGACTTTCCGAAAGATCTTGATGTATGTAGAGTCTACTAGATAAAACAGTTGACTTTCTGAGAGGTCTTGTTGTATGTAGTGTCTACTAGGTAAAACAGCCGGTTTTCCGAGAGGTCTTGTTGTATGTAGTGTCTACTATATCAAACAGTTGACTTTCCGAGAGGTCTTGTTGTATGTAGTGTCTACTAGATAAAACAGCTGACTTTCCGAGAGGTCTTGTTGTATGTAGTGTCTACTAGATAAAACAGTTGACTTTCCGAGAGGTCTTGTTGTATGTAGTGTCTACTAGATAAAACAGTTGACTTTCCGAGAGGTCTTGTTGTATGTAGTGTCTACTAGATAAAACAGTTGACTTTCCGAGAGGTCTTGTTGTATGTAGTGTCTACTAGATAAAACAGTTGACTTTCCGAGAGGTCTTGTTGTATGTAGTGTCTACTAGATAGATTAAACAGTTGACTTTCCGAGAGGTCTTGTTGTATGTAGTGTCTACTAGATAAAACAGTTGACTTTCCGAGAGGTCTTGTTGTATGTAGTGTCTACTAGATAGATAAAACAGCTGACTTTCCGAGAGGTCTTGTTGTATGTAGTGTCTACTAGATAAAACAGTTGACTTTCCGAGAGGTCTTGTTGTATGTAGTGTCTACTAGATAAAACAGCTGACTTTCCGAGAGGTCTTGTTGTATGTAGTGTCTACTAGATAAAACAGCTGACTTTCCGAGAGGTCTTGTTGTATGTAGTGTCTACTAGATAAAACAGTTGACTTTCCGAGAGGTCTTGTTGTATGTAGTGTCTACTAGATAAAACAGTTGACTTTCCGAGAGGTCTTGTTGTATGTAGTGTCTACTAGATAAAACAGTTGACTTTCCGAGAGGTCTTGTTGTATGTAGTGTCTACTAGATAAAACAGTTGACTTTCCGAGAGGTCTTGTTGTATGTAGTGTCTACTAGATAAAACAGTTGACTTTCCGAGAGGTCTTGTTGTATGTAGTGTCTACTAGATAAAACAGTTGGTTTTCCGAGAGGTCTTGTTGTATGTAGTGTCTACTAGATAAAACAGTTGACTTTCCGTGAGGTCTTGTTGTATGTAGTGTCTACTAGATAGATAAAACAGTTGACTTTCCGAGAGGTCTTGTTGTATGTAGTGTCTACTAGATAAAACAGTTGACTTTCCGAGAGGTCTTGTTGTATGTAGTGTCTACTAGATAAAACAGTTGACTTTCCGAGAGGTCTTGTTGTATGTAGTGTCTACTAGATAAAACAGTTGACTTTCCGAGAGGTCTTGTTGTATGTAGTGTCTACTAGATAAAACAGTTGACTTTCCGAGAGGTCTTGTTGTATGTAGTGTCTACTAGATAAAACAGTTGACTTTCCGAGAGGTCTTGTTGTATGTAGTGTCTACTAGATAAAACAGTTGACTTTCCGAGAGGTCTTGTTGTATGTAGTGTCTACTAGATAAAACAGTTGACTTTCCGAGAGGTCTTGTTGTATGTAGTGTCTACTAGATAAAACAGTTGACTTTCCGAGAGGTCTTGTTGTATGTAGTGTCTACTAGATAAAACATCTGGTTTTCCGTAAGGTCTTGTTGTGTGTAGTGTCTACTAGATCAAAGAGCTGACTTTCCGAGAGGTTTTGTTGTATGTAGTGTCTACCAGATAAAAGAGTTGACTTTCCGTGAGGTCTTGTTGTATGTAGTGTCTACTAGATCAAACAGTTGACTTTCCGAGAGGTCTTGTTGTATGTAGTGTCTACTAGATAAAACAGTTGACTTTCCGAGAGGTCTTGTTGTATGTAGTGTCTACTAGATAAAACAGTTGACTTTCCGAGAGGTCTTGTTGTATGTAGTGTCTACTAGATAAAACAGTTGACTTTCCGAGAGGTCTTGTTGTATGTAGTGTCTACTAGATAAAACAGTTGACTTTCCGAGAGGTCTTGTTGTATGTAGTGTCTACTAGATAAAACAGTTGACTTTCCGAGAGGTCTTGTTGTATGTAGTGTCTACTAGATAAAACAGTTGACTTTCCGAGAGGTCTTGTTGTATGTAGTGTCTACTAGATAAAACAGTTGACTTTCCGAGAGGTCTTGTTGTATGTAGTGTCTACTAGATAAAACAGTTGACTTTCCGAGAGGTCTTGTTGTATGTAGTGTCTACTAGATAAAACAGTTGACTTTCCGAGAGGTCTTGTTGTATGTAGTGTCTACTAGATAAAACAGTTGACTTTCCGAGAGGTCTTGTTGTATGTAGTGTCTACTAGATAAAACAGTTGACTTTCCGAGAGGTCTTGTTGTATGTAGTGTCTACTAGATAAAGTGTCTACTAGATAGATAAAACAGTTGACTTTCCGAGAGGTCTTGTTGTATGTAGTGTCTACTAGATAAAACAGTTGACTTTCCGAGAGGTCTTGTTGTATGTAGTGTCTACTAGATAAAACAGTTGACTTTCCGAGAGGTCTTGTTGTATGTAGTGTCTACTAGATAAAACAGTTGACTTTCCGAGAGGTCTTGTTGTATGTAGTGTCTACTAGATAAAACAGTTGACTTTCCGAGAGGTCTTGTTGTATGTAGTGTCTACTAGATAAAACAGTTGACTTTCCGAGAGGTCTTGTTGTATGTAGTGTCTACTAGATAAAACAGTTGACTTTTCGAGAGGTCTTGTTGTATGTAGTGTCTACTAGATAAAACAGTTGACTTTCCGAGAGGTCTTGTTGTATGTAGTGTCTACTAGATAAAACAGTTGACTTTCCGAGAGGTCTTGTTGTATGTAGTGTCTACTAGATAAAACAGTTGACTTTCCGAGAGGTCTTGTTGTATGTAGTGTCTACTAGATAAAACAGTTGACTTTCCGAGAGGTCTTGTTGTATGTAGTGTCTACTAGATAAAACAGTTGACTTTCCGAGAGGTCTTGTTGTATGTAGTGTCTACTAGATAAAACAGCCGGTTTTCCGAGAGGTCTTGTTGTATGTAGTGTCTACTAGATAAAACAGTTGACTTTCCGAGAGGTCTTGTTGTATGTAGTGTCTACTAGATAAAACAGTTGACTTTCCGAGAGGTCTTGTTGTATGTAGTGTCTACTAGATAAAACAGTTGACTTTCCGAGAGGTCTTGTTGTATGTAGTGTCTACTAGATAGATAAAACAGTTGACTTTCCGAGAGGTCTTGTTGTATGTAGTGTCTACTAGATAAAACAGTTGACTTTCCGTGAGGTCTTGTTTTATGTAGTGTCTACTAGATAGATAAAACAGTTGACTTTTCGAGAGGTCTTGATGTATGTAGTGTCTACTAGATAAAACAGTTGACTTTCCGAGAGGTCTTGTTGTATGTAGTGTCTACTAGATAAAACAGTTGACTTTCCGAGAGGTCTTGTTGTATGTAGTGTCTACTAGATAAAACAGCTGACTTTCCGAGAGGTCTTGTTGTATGTAGTGTCTACTAGATAAAACAGTTGACTTTCCGAGAGGTCTTGTTGTATGTAGTGTCTACTAGATAAAACAGTTGACTTTCCGAGAGGTCTTGTTGTATGTAGTGTCTACTAGATAAAACAGCTGGTTTTCCGAGAGGTCTTGTTGTATGTAGTGTCTACTAGATAGATAAAATAAACAGTTGACTTTCCGAGAGGTCTTGTTGTATGTAGTGTCTACTAGATAAAACAGTTGACTTTCCGAGAGGTCTTGTTGTATGTAGTGTCTACTAGATAAAACAGTTGACTTTCCGAGAGGTCTTGTTGTATGTAGTGTCTACTAGATAAAACAGTTGACTTTCCGAGAGGTCTTGTTGTATGTAGTGTCTACTAGATAAAACAGTTGACTTTCCGAGAGGTCTTGTTGTTTCAGGTCTTGTTGTATGTAGTGTCTACTAGATAAAACGACTGACTTTCCGAGAGGTCTTGTTGTATGTAGTGTCTACTAGATAAAACAGTTGACTTTCCGAGAGGTCTTGTTGTATGTAGTGTCTACTAGATAAAACAGTTGACTTTCCGAGAGGTCTTGTTGTATGTAGTGTCTACTAGATAAAAAAGTTGACTTTCCGTGAGGTCTTGTTGTATGTAGTGTCTACTAGATAAAACAGTTGACTTTCCGAGAGGTCTTGTTGTATGTAGTGTCTACTAGATAAAACGTCATAGAAATACTTGGAACGATATTGTCATCAAAAGACTTGGAACGATAATGTCATAGAAAGTCTTGGAACGATACTGTCATAGAAATACTTGGAACGATACTGTCATAGAAAGACTAGAGATGCTATAATAGAAAGACTTGGAACGATACTGTCATAGAAAGACTTGGAACGATACTGTCATAGAAATACTTGGAACGATACCGTCATAGAAAGATTTGAAACGATACTGTCATAGAAATACTTGGAACGATACTGTCACAAAAAGAGTTGGAACGGAACTGTCATAGAAAGACTTGGAACGATACTGTCACATAAAGACTTGGAACGATATTGTCATAGAAAGACTTGGAACAATACTGTCATAGAAAGACTTGGAACGATACTGTCATAGAAAGACTTGGAACAATACTGTGATAAAAAGACTTGGAACGATACTGTGATAGAAAGACTTATACTGTCAAAAAGACTTGGAACGGAGCTATCAGAGAAAGACTTGAAACGATACTGTCATAGATATATTTGGAACGATACTGACATAGAAAGGCTTGGGACGATTCTGTCATAGAAAAGACTTGGAACGATGTCATAGAAAGACTTCATAGAAAAGACTTGGAACGATACTATCACAAAAAGACTTGGAACGATACTGTCATAGAAAGACTTGGGACGATACTGTCATAGAAAGACTTGGAACGATACTGTCATAGAAAGACTTGGAACGATACTGTCATAGAAAGACTTGGAACGATACTGTCATAGAAAGACTTGGAACGATACTGTCATAGAAAGACTTGGAACGATACTGTCATAGAAAGACTTGGAACGATACTGTCATAGAAAGACTTGATACTGAAGATACTGGAACGATATTGTCGTAGAAAGACTCGGAACAATACTGTGATAAAAAGACTTGGGACGATACTGTCATAGAAAGACTTGGAACGATACTGTTATAGAAAGACTTGGAACGATACTGTCATAGAAAGACTTGGAACGATACTGTCATAGAAAGACTTGGAACGATACTGTCATAGAAAAACTTGGAACGATACTGTCACAAAAAGACTTGGAATGATACTGTCATAGAAAGACTTGGAACGATACTGTCATAGAAATACATGGGACGATACTGTCATACAAAAAACTTGGAACGATACTGTCATACAAAAAACTTGGAACGATACTATCATAGAAAGACTTGGAACGATACTGTCATAGAAAGACTTGGAACGATACTGTCACAAAAAGAGTTGGAACGGAACTGTCATAGAAAGACTGGGAACGATACTGTCATAGAAAAACTTGGAACGATACTGTCACAAAAAGACTTGGAATGATACTGTCATAGAAAGACTTGGAACGATACTGTCATAGAAAGACTTGGAACGATACTGTCATCGAAAGACTTGGAACGATATTGTCATAGAAAGACTTGGAACGATACTGTCATAGAAAGACTTGGAACGATACTGTCATAGAAATACTTGGAACGATACTGTCATAGAAAGACTTGGAACGATACTGTCATAGAAAGACTTGGAACGATACTGTCACAAAAAGACTTAGAACGGAACTGTCATAGAAAGACTTGGAACGATACTGTCATAGAAAGACTTGGAACGATACTGTCATAGAAAGACTTGGAACGATACTGTCATAGAAAGACTTGGAACGATACTGTCATAGAAAGACTTGGAACGATACTGTCATAGAAAGGCTTGGGACGATTCTATCATAGAAATACTTGGAACAATACTGTCATAGAAAGACTTGGAACGATACTGTCATAGAAAGACTTGGAACGATACTGTCATAGAAAGACTTGGAACGATACTGTCATAGAAATACTTGGAACGATACTGACATAGAAAGGCTTGGGACGATTCTAAAATGTAAAGACTTAGAACGATACTGTCATAGAAAGATTTGAAACGATACTGTCATAGAAATACTTGGAACGATACTGTCACAAAAAGAGTTGGAACGGAACTGTCATAGAAAGACTTGGAACGATGCTGGCATAGAAATACTTGGAACGATACTGTGATAGAAAGGCTTGGGATGATACAGTCATAGAAAGACTTGGGACGATGCTAGAATATAAAGAGTTTGAACGATTCTGTCATAGAAAGACTTGGGACGATGCTATAATATAAAGACTTTGAACGATACTGTCATAGAAAGGCTTGGGACGATTCTGTCATAGAAAGGCTTGGGACGATTCTGTCATAGAAAGACTTGGAACGATACTGTCATAGAAAGACTTGGAACGATACTGTCATAGAAAGACTTGGAACGATACTGTCACAAAAAGACTTGGAACGGTACTGTCATAGAAAGACTTGGAAGGATACTGTCATAGGAAGGCTTGGAACAATACTGTCATAGAAAGAATTGGAACGATACTGTCATAGAAAGGCTTGAAATGATACTGTCAAAACAAGACTTGGAACGATACTTTCATAGAAAGACTTGGAACGATACTGTCATAGAAAGACTTGGAACGATACTGTCATAGAAAGAATTGGAACGGAACTGTCATAGAAAGATTTGGAACGATACTGTCATAGAAATACTTGGAACGATACTGTCACAAAAAGAGTTGGAACGATACTGTAACAAAAAGACTTGGAACGAAACTATCATAGAAAGACTTGAAACGATAATGTCATAAAAAGACTTGGAACGATACTGTCATAGAAAGACTTGGAACGATACTGTCATAGAAAGACTTGGAACGATACTGTCATAGAAAGACTTGGAACGATACTGTCATAGAAAGGCTTGGGACGATTCTATAATATAAAGACTTGGAACGATACTGTCACAAAAAGACTTGGAACGATACTGTCATAGAAAGACTTGGAAAGATATTGTCATAGAAAGACTTGGAACAATACTGTAACAAAAAGGCTTGGGACGATACTGTCACAAAAAGACTTGAAACGGAACTGTCATAGAAAGATTTGGAACGATTCTAAAGTATAAAGACTTGGAACGATACTGTCATAGAAAGACTTGGAACGATACTGTCATAGAAAGACTTGGAACGATACTGTCATAGAAAGACTTGGAACGATACTGTCATAGAAAGACTTGGAACGATACTGTCATAGAAATACTTGGAACGATACTGTCACAAAAAGACTTGGAATGATACTGTCATAGAAATACTTGGAACGATACTGTCATAGAAAGACTTGGAACGATACTGTCATAGAAAGACTTGGAACGATACTGTCATAGAAAGACTTGGAACGATACTGTCATAGAAAGACTTGGAACGATACTGTCATAGAAAGACTCGGAACGATACTGTCATACAAAAAACTTGGAACGATACTATCATAGAAAGACTTGGAACGATACTGTCATCGAAAGACTTGGAACGATACTGTCAGAAAAAGACTGAGAACGGAACTGTAATAGAAAGGCTTGAGACGATTCTGTAATAGAAAGACTTGGAACGGTACTGTCAAAGAAAGGCTTGGAACGATACTGTCATAGAAAGACTTGGAACGATACTGTGATAGAATGATTTTGAACGATACTGTCATAGAAATACTTGGAACGATACTGTCATAGAAAGACTTGGAACGATACTATCACAAAAAGACTTGGAACGATACTGTCATAGAAAGACTTGGGACGATACTGTCATAGAAAGACTTGGAACGATACTGTCATAGAAAGATTTGGAACGATACTGTCATAGAAAGATTTGGAACGATACTGTCATAGAAAGACTGGGAACGATACTGTCATAGAAAGACTGGGAACGATACTGTTATACAAAAAACTTGGAACGATACTATCATAGAAAGACTTGGAACGATACTGTCATCGAAAGACTTGGAACGATACTGTCATAGAAAGACTTGGAACGATACTGTCACAAAAAGACTTGGAACGATACTGTCATAGAAAGGCTTGGAACGATTCTATAATATAAAGACTTGGAACGATATTGTCATAGAAAGACTTGGAATAATACTGTCATAGAAAGACTTGGAACGATACTGTCATAGAAAGACTCGGAACAATACTGTGATAAAAAGACTTGGAACGATACTGTGATAGAAATACTTGGAACGACGCTGTCATGGAAAGACTTGGAACGATACTGTGATAGAAAGATTTGGAACGATACTGTCATAGAAAGACTTGGAACGATTCTATAATATAAAGACTTGGAACGATATTGTCACAAAAAGACTTAGAACGGAACTGTCATAGAAAGACTTGGAACGATACTGTCATAGAAAGACTTGGAACGATACTGTCATAGAAAGACTTGGAACGATACTGTCATAGAAAGACTTGGAACGATACTGTCATAGAAATACTTGGAACGATACTGTCATAGAAATACTTGGGAAGCTACTGTCATAGGAAGACTTGGAACGATACTGTCATAGAAAGGCTTGGAACGATGCTGTCATAGAAAGACTTGGAACGATACTGTCACAAAAATACTTGGAACGATACTTTCATAGAAAGACTTGGAACGATACTGTGATAGAATGATTTTGAACGATACTGTCATAGAAAAAGACTTGGAACGAACTGTCAAACTTTGAACGATACTGTCACAAAAAGACTTGGAACGGAACTATCATAGAAAGACTTGAAACGATATTGTCATAGAAAGACTTGAAACGATACTGTCATAGAAAGACTTGGGACGATACTGTCATAGAAAGACTTGGAACGATACTATCACAAAAAGACTTGGAACGGAACTGATATAGAAAGACTTGGAACGATGCTGTCATAGTAAGACTTTGAACGATATCGTCATAGAAAGGCTTGGAACAATACTGTCATAAAAAGACTGGGAACGATACTGTGATAGAAAGACGTGGAACGATACTGTCATAGAAAGACTTGGAACGATAATGTCATCGAAAGATATAAAGACTTTGAACGATACTGTCAAAAAAAGACTTGGAACGATACTGTCATAGAAATACTTGGAACGATACTGTCATAGAAAGACTTGGAACGATACTGTCATAGAAAGACTTGGAACGATACTGTCATAGAAATACTTGGGACGATACTGTCATAGAAAGACTTGGAACGATACTGTGATAGAAAGACTTGGAACGATACTGTCATAAAAATACTTGGAACGATAATGTCATAGAAAGACTTGGACTGATAGAAAGACGTGGAACGATACTGTCATAGAAAGACTTGGAACGATAATGTCACAAAAATACTTGGAACGATGCTGTCATAGAAAGACTTGGAACAATACTGTCATAGAAAGACTTGGAGCGATTCTGAAATGTAAAGACTTGGAGCGATACTGTCATAGAAAGATTTTAAACGATACTGTCATAGAAATACTTGGAACGATACTGTCATAGAAAGACTTGGAACGATACTGTCATAGAAAGACTTGGAACGATACTGTCATAGAAAGACTTGGAACGATACTGTCATATAAAGACTTGGAACGGTACTGTCACAAAAAGAGTTGGAACGGAACTGTCATAAAAAGACTTGGAACGATACTGTCATAGAAAGACTTGGAACGATACTGTCATACAAAGGCATGGGACGATTCTATAATATAAAGACTTGGAACGATACCGTCATAGAAATACTTGGAACAATACTGTCATAGAAAGACTTGGAACGATACTGTCATAGAAAGAGTTGAAACTATACTGTCATAGAAAGACTGGGAACGGTACTGTCAAAGAAAGACTTGGAACGATACTGTTATAGAAATACTTGGAACGATACTGTCATAGAAAGACTTGGAACGATACTGTCATAGAAAGACTTGGAACGATACTATCACAAAAAGACTTGGAACGATACTGTCATAGAAAGACTTGGAACGATACTGTCATAGAAAGACTTGAAACGATACTGTCATAGACAGAGTTGGAACGATAGTGTCACAAAAAGTTGGAACGGAACTGTCATCAACAGACTTGGAACGATACTGTCATACAAAGGCTTGGAACGATACTGTCATAGAAAGACTTGGAACGATACTGTCATAGAAAGACTTGGAACGATACTGTCACAAAAAGAGTTGGAACGGAACTGTCATAGAAAGACTTGGAACGATACTGTCATAGAAAGACTTGGAACGATACTGTCATAGAAAGACTTGGAACGATATTGTCATCAAAAGACTTGGAACGATAAAAAAGACTTTGAACGATACTGTCATAGAAATACTTGGAACGACGCCGTCATAGAAAGACTTGGAACGATACTGTGATAGAAAGACTTGGAACGATACTGTCATAGAAAGACTTGGAACGATACTGTCATAGAAATTCTTGGAACGATACTGTCATAGAAAAACTTGGAACGATACTGTGATAGAAAGATGTGGAACGATACTGTCATAGAAAGGCTTGGAACGATACTGTCATAGAAAGACTTGGAACGATACTGTCATAGAAAGACTTGGAATGATACAGTCATAGAAAGACTTGGAACGATACTGTCATAGAAATACTTGGAACGATACTGTCATAGAAAGACTTGGAACGATACTGTCATAGAAAGACTTGGAACGATACTGTCATAGAAAGACTTGGAACGATACTGTTATAGAAAGACTTGGAACGATATTGTCATCAAAAGACTTGGAACGATAATGTCATAGAAAGTCTTGGAACGATACTGTCATAGAAAGACTTGGAACGATACTGTCATAGAAAGACTTGGAACGATACTGTCATAGAAATACTTGGAACGACGCTGTCATAGACAGACTTGGAACGATACTGTCATAGAAAGACTTGGAACAATACTGTCACAAAAAGACTTGGAACGATACTGTCATAGAAAGACTTGGAACGATACTGTCATAGAAAGACTTGGAACGATACTGTCATAGAAAGACTTGGAACGATACTGTCATAGAAAGACTTGGAACGATACTGTCATAGAAATACTTGGAACGATACTGTCATAGAAAGACTTGGAACGATACTGTCATAGAAAGACTTGGAACGATACTGTCATAAAAAGACTTGGAACGATACTGTCATAGAAAGACAACGATACTGTCATAGAAAGACTTGGAACGATACTGTCATAGAAAGACTTGGAACGATACTGTCATAAAAAGACTTGGAACGATACTGTCATAGAAAGGCTTGGGAATTCAAAAAGACTTGGAACAATACTGTCATAGAAAGACTTGGAACGATACTGTAACAAAAAGACTTGGAAGGGAACTGTAATAGAAAGACTGGGAACGATACTGTCATAGAAAGACTGGGAACGATACTGTTATACAAAAAACTTGGAACGATACTATCATAGAAAGACTTGGAACGATACTGTCATAAAAAGACTTAGAACGGAACTGTCATAGAAAGACTTGGAACGATACTGTCATAGAAAGATTTTGAACGATACCTTCATAGAAAGGCTTGGGACGATGTTGTCATAGAAAGACTTGGAACGATACTGTGATAGAAACACTTGGAACGATACTGTCATAGAAAGGCTTGGAACGATTCTATAATATAAAGACTTGGAACGATACTGTCACAAAAAGACTTGGAACGATACTGTCACAAAAAGACTTGGAACGATACTGTCATAGAAAGACTTGGAACGATACTGTCATAGAAAGACTTGGAACGATACTGTCATAGAAATACTTGGAACGATACTGTCACAAAAAGAGTTGGAACGATACTGTCATAGA
Source organism: Ylistrum balloti (assembly GCF_031769215.1). Taxonomy (NCBI): domain Eukaryota; kingdom Metazoa; phylum Mollusca; class Bivalvia; order Pectinida; family Pectinidae; genus Ylistrum; species Ylistrum balloti. Next base: position 236,401 of record NW_026782672.1, on the reverse strand, counting down.
AAGACTTGGAACGATACTGTCATAGAAAGACTTGAAACGATACTGTCATAGAAAGACTTGGAACGATACTGTCATAGAAAGACTTGGAACGATACTGTCACAAAAAGACTTGGAACGATACTGTCATAGAAAGACTTGGAACGATACTGTCATAGAAAGACTTGGAACGATACTGTCATAGAAAGACTTGGAACGATACTGTCATAGAAAGACTTGGAACGATACTGTCATAGAAAGACTTGGAACGATACTGTCATAGAAAGACTGGGAACGATACTGTCATAGAAAAACTTGGAACGATACTGTCACAAAAAGACTTGGAATGATACTGTCATAGAAAGACTTGGAACGATACTGTCATAGAAATACATGGGACGATACTGTCATACAAAAAACTTGGAACGATACTGTCATAGAAATACTTGGGAAGCTACTGTCATAGGAAGACTTGGAACGATAGTGTCATAGAAAGATTTGGAACGATACTGTCATAGAAATACTTGGAACGATACTGTCACAAAAAGACTTGGAACGATACTGTCATAGAAAGACTTGGGACGATACTGTCATAGAAAGACTTGGAACGATACTATCATAGAAAGACTTGGAACGAAATACTGACTTGGAACGATACTGTCATAGAAAGACTTGGAACGATACTGTCATAGAAAGACTTGGAACGATACTGATAAATGTCTGTAAAAAAGACTTGGAACGATACTGTCACAAAAAGACTTGGAACGATACTGTCATAGGCAGATACTGTCATAGAAAGACTTGGGACGATGCTAGAATATAAAGACTTTGAACGATACTGTCACAAAAAGACTTGGAACGATACTGTCATAGAAAGACTTGGAACGATACTGTCATAGAAAGACTTGGAACGATACTGTCATAGAAAGGCTTGGGACGATTCTATAATATAAAGACTTGGAACGATACCGTCATAGAAATACTTGGAACAATACTGTCATAGGAAGAATTGGAAAGATACTGCCATAGAAAGACTTGGAACGATACTGTCATAGAAAGACTTGGAACGATACTGTCATAGAAAGACTTGGAACGATACTGTCATAGAAAGACTTGGAACGATACTGTCATAACGAAAAGTCACTTGGAACGATACTGTCATAGAAAGACTTGGAACGATACTGTCATAGAAAAGACTTGGAACGATACCGTCATAGAAATACTTGGAACGATACTGTCATAGAAAGACTTGGAACGATACTGTCATAGAAATACATGGGACGATACTGTCATACAAAAAACTTGGAACGATACTATCATAGAAAGACTTGGAACGATACTGTCATAGAAAGACTTGGAACGATACTGTTATAGAATTGCTTGGGACGATTCTATAATGAAAAGACTTGGAACGATACTATCACCAAAAGACTTGGAACGATACTGTCTTAGAAAGACTTGGAACGATACTTTCATCGAAAGACTTGGAACGATACTGTCATAGAAAGACTTGGAACGATACTGTCATAGAAAGACTTGGAACGATACTGTCATAGAAAGACTTGGAACGATACTGTCATAGCAAGACTTGGAACAATACTGTCACAAAAAGACTTGGAACGATACTGTCATAGAAAGAATTGGAACGATACTGTCATAGAAAGACTTGAAACGATACTGCCATAGAAAGACTTGGAACAATACTGTCATCAAAAGACTGGGAACGATAATGTGATAGAAAGACTTGGAACGATACTGTCATAGAAAGACTACTGTCACAAAAAGACTTGGAACGATACTGTCTTAGAAAGACTTGGAACGATACTTTCATCGAAAGACTTGGAACGATACTGTCACAAAAAGACTTGGAACGATACTGTCATAGAAAGACTTGGAACGATACTGTCATAGAAAGACTTGGAACGATACTGTCATAGAAAGACTTGGAACGATACTGTCATAGAAAGACTTGGAACGATACTGTCATAGAAAGATTTGGAACGATACTGTCATAGAAAGAATTGGAACGATACTGTCATAGAAAGACTTGGAACGATACTGTCACAAAAAGACTTGGAACGATACTGTCATAGAAAGACTTGGAACGATACTGTCACAAAAAGACTTGGAACGATACTGTCATAGAAAGGAACGATAGAAAGTCTTGGAACGATACTGTCATAGAAATACTTGGAACGATACTGTCATAGAAATCCTTGGAACGATGCTGGCATAGAAAGAATTGGAAAGATACTGCCACAGAAATCCTTGGAACGATGCTGCCATAGAAAGACTTGGAACGATACTGTCACAAAAAGACTTGGAATGATACTGTCATAGAAATACTTGGAACGATACTGTCATAGAAATACTTGGGACGATACTGTCATAGAAAGACTTGGAACGATACTGTCATAGAAAGACTTGGAACGATACTGTCATAGAAATACTTGGAACGATACTGTCATAGAAATACTTGGAACGATACTGTCATAGAAAGGATTGGGACGATTCTATAAGAGAAAGACTTGTGACGATGCTATAATATAAAAACTTTGAACGATACCGTCACAAAAAGACTTAGAACGGAACTGTCATAGAAAGATTTGGAACGATACTGTCATAGAAAGACTTGGAACGATACTGTCATAGAAAGACTTGGAACGATACTGTCATCGAAAGACTTGGAACGATACTGTCACAAAAAGAGTTCAAACGGAACTGTAATAGAAAGACTGGGAACGATACTGTCATAGAAAGACTGGGAACGATACTATCATCGAAAGACTCGGAACGATACTGTCATACAAAAAACTTGGAACGATACTATCATAGAAAGACTTGGAACGATACTGTCACAAAAAGACTTGGAACGATACTGTGATAGAAAGACTTGGAACGATACTGTCATAGAAATACTTGGAACGATACTGTCACAAAAATACTTGGAACGATACTGTCATAGAAAGACTTGGAACGATACTGTCATAGAAAGACTTGGAAAGATACTGTCATAGAAATACTTGGAACGATACTGTCATAGAAAGACTTGGAACGATACTGTCATAGAAAGGCTTGGGACGATTCTATAATATAAAGACTTGGAACGATACTGTCACAAAAAGACTTGGAACGATACTGTCATAGAAAGACTTGGAAAGATACTGTCATAGAAATACTTGGAACGATACTGTCATAGAAAGACTTGGAACGATACTGTCATAGAAAGACTTGGAACAATACTGTCATAAAAAGACTGGGAACGATACTGTCAAAGAAAGACTTGGAACGATACTGTTATAGAAATACTTGGAACGATATTGTCATCAAAAGACTTGGAACGATAATGTCATAGAAAGTCTTGGAACGATACTGTCATAGAAATACTTGGAACGATACTGTCATAGAAATACTTGGAACGATACTGTCATAGAAATACTTGGGAAGCTACTGTCATAGAAAGACTTGGAACGATACTGTCATAGAAAGACTTGGAACGATACTGTCATAGAAAGGCTTGGGACGATTCTGTAATAGAAAGACTTGGGACGATGCTATAATATAAAAACTTTGAACGATACTGTCACAAAAAGACTTGGAACGGAACTATCATAGAAAGACTTGAAACGATACTGTCATAGAAAGACTTGGAACGATACTGTCATAGAAAGACTTGGAACGATTCTATAATATAAAGACTTGGAACGATACTGTCACAAAAAGACTTGGAACGATACTGTCATAGAAAGACTTGGAACGATTCTCAATAGAAAGACTTTGGAAATACTGTCAAAAAGACTTGGAACGATACTGTCATAGAAAGACTTGGAACGATACTGTCATAGAAAGACTTGGAACGATACTGTCATAGAAAGACTTGGAACGATACTGTCATAGAAAGACTTGGAACGATACTGTCATAGAAAGACTTGGAACGATACTGTCATAGAAAGGCTTGGGACGATTCTATAATATAAAGACTTTGAACGATACTGTCACAAAAAGAATAGTTAATGTTGAACTACAATACAGAGTGCTTGTTTTCAGAAGAAACAGTAAATAGAAAGTCGAATATTGAACATTAACAAATCAGAGTTTTCTCTGATACTATTAAACAAACACAAAAAACATTTATGTGTTTGCATGCATTGATGTAGGAACCATGCCTTGTTTACTTTAGAGTGCTACCTTTCCGACATAAAATGATCAAATGACGCCAGCCTTCGGGTATACAGTTTTAAATAGTGATGTAACAGTAGATGTGAAGTAAGACTTCGCTGCTTAACCTCTTCAATACAAGGCTCATATTGTCTCAATCAGCCGTCCTAAATTGAAATCTTTGATCGGTATTGTCACTTATAGAGTTCACTATCCTGCACCACACTTTCTTAAAGACATACACCTCTCTCTTTTAACAGGACATTCATGGAAGTTCTCAATAATCCAGTTCACTATGACTTCTTCAAACGTTTCATGGTGTCAAACAAGATGGGACATCCTCTTTCGTTCTGGTCAGCCGTCGAGGAACTCAAGGAAACACAGACTGCACGTGGACGCCAGCTGCTGGTTTTGCAGATATTCAAACGATTTTTCAGCAGGGGTGCTAAACAAGGTAAATGGTTACTCACCTAAACGCTTTACCACCAGATACCAGAGATGGAAGACCGATCGACGTGAGACTTTGAGGTAGTTCCCGATCGTTATGTATTAGTTTAAAATAGAAATTTACAACTTGGCTGTAACACCTTTACGGCTTGATATTTTATTTCCTTTTGTGGCACGGTGTTTTAATGATAAATATAGTACAAGTAAGATAATGTCGAGGATACTACGACCACCTATCATAATTAAACACATAGAAAGTGACGAAAGACCGAAGGCCATGGCAGGGCTGAGAATACACTCTCCTGGTAAGGATACGTTATAATGATGTATATGCCCTATTGCACCACAGCACGCCACATAAGACAAGTATACATAATAATGTTACATTTATTGACAGGTTACCTGCTCGACTGTAGCGATGACATCATCAGACAAATCCCAACAATGGAAAAAGTCCCAGCAAGTGTGATGGTGTGCGCTCAGGCTAGTGTCTTCCGGTCAATGGAGAGAAAATGGTATGTTCCACCAAAAACCATACCCCTTTGTTTGCAAGGAAGCCACGTGTCTTGATCCAGTACATGCTAAAATGCAAAATCTCGATACAGTATATAAACAAGGAGATAATACAAGGTACTGTCTCGATCCAGTTTCTATATAGGAAAGTTTTACTCATAATTTATTGTCTCGATCCAGTGTCTATATAGAAAGCTTTACTCATAATTTATTGTCTCGATCCAGTGTCTATATAGGAAAGCTTTACTCATAATTTATTGTCTCGATCCAGTGTCTATATAGGAAAGTTTTACTCATAATTTATTGTCTCGATCCAGTGTCTATATAGGAAAGCTTTACTCATAATTTATTGTCTCGATCCAGTATATATACAAGGAGGTTTTACTAATAATGTATCTTCTCGATAAGGCATATATACAGAGAGGTTATTCTTACAGAAAACACATTGAAGTGTATCTTCAGTGGTTGTATGGTGTACATGGTTTGATTTATGTTTACATTTCACTCTTCTTCCTTACAAGATGAATGCTCACCTTAAAGACATGTTAGTAGAGAGCTGACCTGATGTACTGGTAGATGTATGTTTTGCAGATACGTTTTTACTTGTGTTACTGTCAGGTACCCTCGATACTTGGAGACTTACCCCACTGACGCAGAGTATCGCGAGTCTATGAACGAGAGTTATCCCCCACGTGCAAATATCTACCAGATGAAGGACTTCGATCCGAAAATTGGGAAACCAAGACGTATGCGAAGAAAAAAGACGGTATGAACGTGTTTTGCCTTTTTAACCTTTAAACTCCCATACATTATCATAGACTGACAATAACTAAACAAATAAACATCATTTCAGCTTTGAATAAAATAGAGTACAAAGACAATATAATTGCTTATTGTATCAACCTTGAGATATAATATGTAAGCTGTTCAATAATGATGAACATGGGATAAATAACAATATTACAAACTTAGGTCTTGTATAATTCAGTTTACAAAAAAATATTCAATATATTTTACTACACCATTAATATTGCTAGAAACATACATGTGAAAGATATTGGTTTTTATACGCCGCTGGATGCGGTGTATATTGGCGTCATTTTCTCCGTCTGTCCGTCCGTACGTCCATTCCTTGTGAATGCAACTCCTCCTAAAATAATCATCAGATTTTCACGTAAGATTTATGACATTTTCAACTTTTTCTCTGTTGCTAATTTTGTGGCGGTGTATATTGTGTCCACGGCACTCTTGTTATTGCATATTTTAGGACAGAACGAAAAAAAACCATCATCAGTGTCATCACTTGTTTAGAATAAATGCATAAACATGTGACACTTGTGCTAAATTTTCTAAAATAAGAGTTTTTGCATTCATGCAGTGCACTTCATGAATCAAAACGTTGGCCTGTGTGGCTGATTTAGAGCTGGTTTAAACACTGAACGATTTCCCAATTTAAGCTACTTGTAAATTAATGACATGATTAATGAATGCATCAATGTGCGTCAAACCGTTGTGTATGTATTTTATCTTAAGCAAAGAGACATTTTGGTTAAGATATCTGTAAATAATGAAAGGCGTCACGTCAATCAGCACCCCTTAAATCTGGCCGAACCATGAAAAATGATTCTAAACAACAAAAACATAATCATATGGTTCCTAACATCTGTATTATTGTAAAGTTGTGTGAATGTTACACTTCAATGTCTTTCATGAACATATCTATTTGATGACGACATTTTATGGTAAAGTTGTCAGGTAATTGGATAACAGCTGTTCCAGAAACTAAGAATCCCATATTTTAGAATAATAAATTCTGCCATTTTGCTCATAGTTATGGTAATATTTCATGTCATGATATTTTCATCGTTAGACCACATTTATAAACCGATTTTATTATGATTTCAAATAAGCGGTACACATACATAAATGGGTATAAAAAATCAACAAAATACCGCATGCCGACCTTATCATAATCCAAACTTTAATTCAATAAAACTAGGTCAAACTATAAACAAAAGAAAGAGTTAAATGGAAACTCCTGGAAAAGCAGGAGGAGAATGAGATCGGAAAAGTCAGAGTCTTCACTGACAGCGCCCGTCATGTAAATCTTTGTCAATCTATGTAAGTAATGTCACTTTCTCAAGTGAGAACAAGGTTTACAACAATGGAACCAACGAACGAGCATACAACACGTGCAAACTAGTAACATGTGAAAAGTATCTGCAGGTATTTTGCTTTATGAACATATATAGATTTAAAACACTGTGATTTTTTTTAACGGATTCATATAGGTATATATTATATATAAAAGTGGGAGTTTAGTTTCACTTGTAAATTTCCGTTTGTTGATTGCTAAAAGCGATGACAATCCGAGAAGACATTTAACCAGCTTATGTTATCTGAATCCTTTTCCAGGTATGTATCTACCAATCTTCAATCATTAAGTTTATAGTTTACTGATCTATATATACTGTTTATGATTAGAATGGTACAAAGTATGCGAATACGTAAATTTATAAATAGTGCCTTTAGAAATAGTTTTTTTTTGGGCCATCGAGTTCGCAGTGCTCAAGCACTTCAAAACTCAGTTTTCCTTTACAACAAACGGGTGCTATTTTTTGAAGGGTCGTGCGTATGTGCATTTCATGAAACAAAATGTCATAAAAGATTGAGCGTGTTACTTTTTTTTCTGTAAATATGAGTTTATTGTTGTTTAAAAGAAATTATGCAGGAAGCAACTAATACTATGGTTATCTGCTGGGGGTTATGTCATTGTTGGTCTACCTCCATTGTAATGATTACTTTTCAATTTACATACTGTGGATTATATGGGTTTTTGGGATGGGAAAATATATCTGCAGGGTAGGGATAAATGGGGATTATAATTTCTATGGTTCACACAAATCATGTGTACTTCTATATATATACAACAAACTTATACATATTTGCTGATACATGATGTTTTTCTAATAGTTGTCGAAAATATTGTCATTTTTTATCTGATCAATTTGACTGTTGAAAATGGGTGAACTAACTATAGCTTGTATGAACTGTCGAGGTTTATCAGAATGCCTTAAACGGAGAGATATTTTTGATTTGTGTAGAAATAGGAACTATGATATTTCTATATTAGTTGATACACATTCTAAGACGTCTGTAGAAAGGCTATGGAAGCATGAGTGGGGTCTTGACTGTCTCTTTTGCTCCTATTCAGGTAACGTTCGTGGTATTGCTATATTATTTAAAAATAGTTCTGAATACACTATTTGTAAAAAGTTGAATGACGAGGATGGTAACTTCATCATTTTGGATATTACTATTCAGAATCAGAGATTGACTCTTGCATGTATATACGAGCCAAATTCTGACTCTCCTGAATTTTTCCACGGTCTGGAAAGAACTATTGATCTATTTGATAACGATTCTGTAATCATTACTGGAGATTTTAATGCAGTCATGTCGTTTGAAAAATATACATGTAAGTATAATAGGGAAAATAACAAAAACGCTAAGGCAGCTATCATTGATATAATGAATGAGTTAGATTTAATTGATATATGGAGTCTACAACACCCTGATTTGAAAAGATATAGCTGGTTTGGACCAGGTGGAAAAGGCAGCCGCCTTGACTATTTTCTTATATCGTCTGACCTTCAGTCCTGTATCATTTCCTCTGACATAGTTCTAAAATTTATATCGGACCATGCACCTGTTATAATTAAATTAAAATTATATGATCATCCAAGAGGACGAGGGACCTGGAAGTTCAATAATTCATTGCTTTATGACAAAACATATACCGATAATGTTAAAACTGTTATTTATGAGGTATTTAATGATTATGCAATTGATGATATAGTAGACAATAATTTAGATAATATACCTTTTACAATAAATTATCAGCTGCTTTGGGAAGTCATTAAGCTTTCAATTAGAGGAAAACCATTTCCTATGCTAGTTGGAAAAATAAGCGAAAGAACGAAACAGCTTCGAAACTAGAATCAGAAATTTTAGAATTGCAGCGAAATTCGTTCAATTTTGAAAATCAAGAAATATCTACAATTTTGGAAACAAAAGAAAATGAACTTCACAATTTGAGAGAGGAAAGGGTACGAGGACTGATGGTCAGAGCAAAAGCTAGGTGGAACATGGAAGGTGAAAAATGTACGAAATATTTTTGTCATCTGGAAAAAAGAAATTTTACAGAAAAAATAATTCCAAAGCTTGTTCGTGATGATGGTTCAGAAATACATAATACTGATGATATTTTAGGAGAGCAAAAACTTTTTTACAAAAAATATATAATTCAACAAATCCTGTTATAACTGATGAACAAACAAATATGTTCTTCTGTAATGACAATCCTTTTATCTGTAAACTTTCTAATGAAGAAAAAACGCTTTGTGATAGTGACGTCACGGAAACAGAATGTGCAAAGGCTCTATTCAGTATGAAAAATTGCAAGTCTCCAGGTTTAGATGGATTCACAGTTGAATTCTATAAATTCTTCTGGAAAGATCTTAAATATATTATCGTTAATTCAATTAAGTATGGTTTTGAAAATAAACAACTATCAGTTACACAAAAACAAGGGGTAATAACCTGTCTACCAAGGCCAAACAAACAAAAAGAGTTTCTAAAAAACTGGCGCCCAATTTCGTTGTTAAACGTTGATTATAAAATCATAACTTCTGTATTAGCAAATAGATTAAAGCGTGTACTTAACAATATTATTAGAGATACTCAGAAAGGATTTTTGAAAGGCAGATACATTAGCGAATGCACGCGACTGATTTATGATCTAATTGAGAAAACAAATGAAAAAAAATATTCCAGGAATTTTATTATTAATAGATTTCGAAAAGGCTTTCGATACAGTGGAATGGAAGTTTTTTTCATAAAACTCTTGATTTCTTTGGCTTTGGTCAAACTATAAAGTCGTGGGTAAAACTTCTGTACAATGACGTCACTAGCTGCGTCATCAACAATGGATTCTGTTCAAATTTTTTCCCTATCAAAAGAGGAGTCCGTCAAGGAGATCCCCTCTCTCCGTATCTATTCATTATTGTAATAGAGGTTTTAAGTTCAGCTTTAAAATTTTCACCAGATATAAAGGGTATTAAAATAGGTGATACAGAGAGCCTTTCGAGTCAATACGCTGACGACTCTGCAATATGTCTAAAAGATGAAGAAATTTCTTTAAAATCAGCTTTAGATATTTTAGATTCTTTTGGAAATTGTGCTGGCTTGAAAGCCAATTATAACAAAACCGAAGCTATTTGGATAGGCAGCAGAAAGGGCAGTCAGGAAAAATTGCTTACTCAAAGAGGTTTAAAATGGAATTTAGTTGGAAAGTTTAAAGTTCTTGGTATCAAATATGACCTGAGTAAAATGGATACAACCTTTGTAAATTATGAAGAAAAATTAATGGAAGTCAAGCGAGTTCTAAAGAACTGGTCTTTTAGAAATCTTACCCTGAGTGGAAAAATCACTGTTATCAAACCACTGGCAATTCCAATACATGTGCAGTCATTTACAGTTTTAAAAAAAAGCCTCCCTTTCACATACTCCGACAAGTAGAACAGATATGCTTTAACTTTATATGGAACGACAAAAAAGATAAAATCAGGAGAGGAACACTAAGAAACAGTTATGAGAATGGTGGTCTTAATATGATTGATATTGAAAGTGTCATTAAATCTTTGAAAACGACCTGGATCAAGAAATCAATTGATCCTCAAAACACATCCCCTTGGAAACTTCTGTTATATCAATTGGATGAATATGGGAATATAAACATTCTCTCATTTGTAAAACATGATATGCTTAAAATCACTAACAAATTTAATCTTTTCTGGAAAGAAGTATCTTTGGCTTGGAGTGAACAAAATTTGGAACAGCAGGATGCAGAGTATTTTTGTCCCAACCAATATGGTTTAATCATAATATAAAAATAGGTAACAAACCAGTATATTTCCAGTCATGGCAAGATAGTGGCATCAACCAGACAGCAGATCTTATTCTAAATGATGGTAAGGTGATGACTTTTCAGAATTTACAAGAACGCTTTAATATACCACAAAGTCAAAAGATACAGTTTTATGGCATTATTTCCGCCATTCCGGGTGCATGGAAAAGTTCAATCAGTCGCCATGGTAACAATACGGTGCGAGAAACTGATAATATTAGACTTATAAAATCTCTTGTCAAACCTACTAGAAATTTCTATTCAAAATTTTGTTCCCCTGTTCTTTCTATAAATCAAAGAGCAATTGAAAAGTAGTCTGAAGATCTGCAAAACCTAGAAATAGATTGGAAATATACGTATTTGATACCAAGGAGTTGTACACAAGATGTAAATCTAAGAAATTTTCAATTCAAAATTTTTCATAGAACATTTTGTACTAGTACACTTTTATATAAATTCGCCATAAATGATAACAAGAATTGTACCATGGTAATTATGAAGATGAAGATTTGTATCATCTAATGTGGCAATGCATTCACGTAAATGTTATTTGGAGGAAACTTTCAGATTTAATCAAGGTGAAATGTAACATTGAATATGAAATTGACAAAATGGATGCCATGTTTGGATGTAAAATCAATAATAATAATAATTTGCTTAATTGTTTTTTCTGATGATAAGACGCTACATATATATATATGTAAATGTAACTTTTCTCTTCCTTCAATAACAGGTTTGTTATCGTTTTTAAAACGTAACAGAGAAATTGAAATAACTTCAGACAGGTATTACAGTGTAACCAGATGGCTTATGGGAAAATGGTGTTCCAGCTAATTATGAAAAAATAGAACAAAAAATAAAACCAATCTTTGGTTTCATTCAAATTATAAATGTACCGTTGATCTAAATATTATTATCAGACCTAATGTGTATCTTTAGTTAATACGATTTATGCTGATGTGGCAAGACATTGAACACTATAAGTAGGTGAAGTAGGATTAGCTTACAAACTGACCAGGAAGATTTCATCACATTTAATTACGCAGTATATACAATTGTATGTGTTCCTATTTCTATATATGTATCATCTATGTACCTATTCCTATATAATGTTAGTATGTATTGATTTACGGATGGTCAGCAATAATTTAGCTAACATCAGCGTAGATTCATGATTCAAGATACATAGGTTAAGTGGGGTTTGATCAACGGTCATTTCGGCAGTGGGGATAAATAGACGACAGATATTGGGGTTAGCGAGAGAAGGCCGGGGAGCGCTGGAGAAAGGAACACCATCTCTCACAAACCATGTCAGACTCTGCTTGTACCTAATAAAAGAAGAAATGAAAAGAAACAACGACTTGCTTATACTCAATTGGGCCACAACAGCTCAAATAAGTTTCCTGAAATAATCCAAAAATGGCAACCAATGGACAATTTATTAAATCAATAACATTTCGTTATACTATACAAACATCTGTAACTAGAAATATTATATCTGTGGATATAAGTTGTTATTTTTCAAATTTGTAACAAATTGATTAGGTGTGAATCAAAAGAAATAAAAAATATGAATTACAAAAAAAAAGTTTATAGCTTACATGCCAAATAATAACAGAAAGTGATTAATTTAGTTGCTTGAGCCCCTAAAGTATCCTGTTTCATATGACGGTAGTCAATATCTTAATATCTTATTCTAATTTCATAACAAATATGCCCTCCGGGAGTCTAAATTTCTTATTGTTGAAACGTGAAAAATGTAGTTATTTGGCTTTTGTAGATGTATAGTTTAAACACAGTTCATTAAAGCGTGTGGATTTAGATGTCAAATGTCTAAGGTTTTTCTTCAGTGGGTAGTTAGTTCCACTATAAGAACTTCAATTCTGGTTTGTGTGTACATTTCCTAGATTAACTTGCCATCTGTCTTATTGTTTGTGTTTAAAGGACGATCCTACATTTCCTAGAATAACTTGCCATCTGTCTTGTCGTTTGTGTGTTTAAAGGACGATCTTACATTTCCTAGATTAACTTGCCATCTGTCTTGTCGTTTGTGTGTTTAAAGGACGATCCTACATTTCCTAGATTGACTTGCCATCTGTCTTGTCGTTTGTGTGTTTAAAGGACGATCTTACATTTCCTAGATTAACTTGCCATCTGTCTTGTCGTTTGTGTGTTTAAAGGACGATCCTACATTTCCTAGATTAACTTGCCATCTGTCTTGTTGTTTCTGTGTTTAATGGACGATCCTACATTTCCTGGATTAACTTGCCATCTGTCTTTTTATACCTATTCAGATGAACCTGTGGCATGGTTTTTCGAACGCCATTTTGGATTTCCTGAGGGCTATTAAGGATCCGAAAGAACGTCGATTGTTTGAGATCTACTTGAAATATGAAACTGATCGAGACCAGGAGGCTCCAACGAGTAAGTTTTGGTAAATTACATACCAAATATAACACTCAAAATTCGTTTTCTGTTTCCCCTCGATCAACGTTCATAACAGTTCATCATGTTCTGCTGTTGAATAGTCTGTGATGAATATCTGAGTCACGTGAGTTTACATGACTAACGTATGTCCCGTTGGTGAACATTAGCATACACTCTGTTAAATCTAAGAAAATATAGTATGAAAAACAAGAAAATACCAACATGTCAACATAATCATAATCCAAACTCAAATTCAATAAAACTAGGGCAAAATATGAACAAAAAGAAAGATTTACACGGAAACACATGAAAAAGTACAAGGAGAAAAACATGATAACTGGAACACCCGTACATGTTGGTTACAACTGAAAAGTGTTTCATTAGTTGTTAACAACTTGATAAACGTAAATGTACAATTTTCGCGCTCCATAGAAATAAAGGGTACGTCCCATGTTAACAACCGAATTCCATTCGTTGTTAAATATTTCGGTAAACAGTGGTTAATGGAACTATTAGAATAGGAAACCAAATTGGAATTAGTCTTTGTTACAGTCCGGTTGTAAAATGAATGTGAAATCATGGCTTTCAACACCTGATTTACACTCCTTCTGAAGTTCCACTAGTGATATATAGCTAAAAGTTGCCCGAGATAATCCTGAACAAGTGTTGTCATTTTTCGGATTAGTCCAAATTGCAATACGACCGCCAGGGAGACAAGCTTTAAAAACACTTTAAATTTCTCAAGCTCCAATGGTGCCATTGAACTGATAATTGAAAGAAATTGTTAATGAGATAAAGACATGGGCCTCTTGTTCAATTACGTCAACAAACATATGTGAAAGCTTTTAACTGTTAGGTATTCTTACCGATGTTGCACTGGAAGACAATAAAAGTACCCAGTTTCCTATATCCTAGGGGATTGGTGCATAATCCCTAACCCAAATGATTAACATTTTCACCATACTCCTGGACGTCTGAGAGTCATATCTACCGTGTTATAGGTGCTTTGGAGAAGTCTCTGATGACGTCCAGCTCTATGGAAGTCCAGACAAGGGTAGTGATGCGAAACCGACTGGTTATCATTAATAAACTGGGAAATGATCTACTCTTCTGGATAGAAGTCGAAAAGTAAGTAACATCATCATACCGACCATTAGTTCTTGTACCTGTGACATTGAAGGAGAATATTGTTTCATCAAAATGTTTAATGATTGCTGGTGATTTTTGTTCATGACTCAAGTTTGAAGTAAATTTTGACGAATATGCGAGATCAGTGCTGAAGCTGTATGTACAAGCGTCAGGTTAAATACACTAGGATATTGTATTGTAGGTACAGGAAACAGGTAGAGACACTGAAGACCTTGGAAAATATCTCCAAGAGTGACTCAGATCTTCTAGTGGTGAAGGCTAGAGCCATTATCGAGAGTTTTCTAGTGTCAGACATCTTACCACGTGTTCAGGTAAGAAGTCATCATACATTGTTTATCATACATATACGTCACATCCGGAATGACAAGGATAAAAAGAAAGATGTAAAATGTTGATGTCATAAAAAACATGTTAGGAAAAAAATCAATGATCCTGGTTTCCCGACCGTCGCTATAGTTTTGCTACTGTTCTTAATTACTTAATAACTTCAAAATATCATTGTCCTTAAGCAAATTCACTTAAACGTTTGACATGTATATTTACACAGATCCGTGTCAAACATCCTTTCGACACCTTTCTGGGAAGAAAATTGTCTCTAGACAATAAAAGATAACCGGTACTTAATTTTTTGTTGTTGCATATGTTATATTATGGTTGGTGGAAAAGATCACTGTGAAGTTGTCAAATGTAAATCTTAGGTCTGTTTCTAATCCCAAAATACTTTATGTTGAAGTTATGATAGATAAACTGACGCGCAACCAAAGCGTGTGCATTTTGATAATCATGTATAGGATTTAAAAACAACTCCAGAGAAATGGGATAATATAGCGCCAGGCAAATACTATAAACAGACAAAAACGGGACACATCAAGAACTTTTACGAAACTGATGATGAGATTAAGAGTTCCATCAGAAATTTAATCATTGAATGTGGTAATGGGGAATGCATGTATAATGTCCAATCTTCTAATTGTTTTTCTTTATCTTTGTGCTTTTCAAATTCCACCCCTCCCCGCCAACATGCAGGACGGATGGAGGAGGTGTATAGGCATCATCTTGTTTTTTCTGTCATTCTATCCGAGAGAAAACTCTGCACGGGGTAGTACAGGAAAAAATCAAACATCTCATAACACACATATGCGAAACTTACACACACCTGGTACATGGGTTTAAATCGTTTCCTTATCTATATACATTAACATCAGTACAGGAAACTTGATCTCGAAATTGCTGACGTCGTTACAATAACAACGACCTTTTTAATGTTCTAATACCTATTTTGCCGATTTGTTTCCAGATAAACATTCCTAATGAGCTAGGACACAGTATTGGAAACAGTCTAAACTCTGCGGGGCCTGTGCGGGGGCTGTTCCACGATGCAATTATCCTTCTTTTCCCAATTTTGTACTACTTTTGGAAAAGGTAGAGTATCTATACTGGAAATACAGGCGAAGGATGTACGTGAAAATGTCCACAAAATGGAAATATTAAATTTGTATTAGTTTGTCACTCAATCCATCAAAATTTATAAGTTCTCTTTTTTGTTATATTTGAGTGTAGAATGAAATCTCAAAAGATAGATATAAAAAAAAAATAAATAAAAATAAAGAGAATAGCGCATTTCCTGACTTCCTTGAAACATACAACATCAATAGAAAAAACACAAATAGTTCATTGCATAATTTCCGTGAAACATAAACATTCATAGCGAAAGGAATAGTCCATTTCATAAATTCATGTCCCGTACCACATATATCGAGTAAAAAGTAGTCCATTTCACAAATTCCATGTCCCACACCAAATCAATAGAGTAAAGAGTAGTCCATTTCACAAATTCCTTGTCCCACACCACATCAATAGAGTAAAGAATGGTCAGTTTCACCAATTCCATGTCCTACACTACATCAATAGAGTAAAGAATGGTCAATTTCATAAATTCCATGTCCCACACCACATCAATAGAGTAAAGAATGGTCAGTTTCACCAATTCCATGTCCCACACTACATCAATAGAGTAAAGAATGGTCAATTTCATAAATTCCATTAAACACATTACCTTATTGGACAAAACGCTTGATCATTTCATGATGTAAAGGAAACATACAACAATAAAAGCTAAAAGAATAACCCATTTCACGGCTTTCTTGTAACAAACAACATTAATAGATGAAAGAATAATCCATTTCCCGGCTTTCTTGTAACAAACAACATTAAAAGCTGAAAGAATAGCCCATTTCACGGCTATCGTATAATATACAACATTAATAAATGAAAGGATAGTATATTTAATTAATTTCACAAAACATACAAGTCCATTTCATTAATAGCATGACCACTTCAGCCTACAAGTTTTGGTTATACAACGAGAATGGTAAATGGATTTATATTAATCACTGTTGTAGCATTTACAATCTACATAAAGGACACATGTCAACAACAAAACGTTATGTCATCTTCACAGTATGATATGCAGCATTTAAAATAATAAACGGTTCAATGCTTACATCGTTGTTTCGTTTCTTAACGTCTTCTCTCCCTCCAATTTCATTTAATGTAAAATCAGTTATTTATAAACAACCGCGTGTTTCCTCCGCAAGAACAAGCATTTTGTCCCATTACCATCCTTTTAGTGTTAAATGTTACGTCAAAGTAGACACGACGAATCTGTTATAAAAAGCCCTTGGAATAAATATCTTTAGTTAAATTTGAAATTACATTGTTTCAAATCTAAATCCTATTTGATGACCTATACTAGTGATTTTACCATTGAGATACGTATGCACGATTTAAGGTTACCTGCCTTGTATAATTATCGGCCTGTTGTGTTAGGTTTCACGAGTCCTGGTTGACCAATACGACTCCTGAAGATGTCCTGGCGAAGATAGAGTCACAGATCAAACCCAAGCGTTCGTTGACACCTCACAGTGACAAGGATTTACCCCCTTTCTTCAATATACGATACTCCAAGGTGGATGTAACAACACAGACCGTGTATAGTAAGTCATACAACCATGGGGTAAACAACAGACATAAACCAATAGTAGATCACACAACTGCATACATCAACAGGGCTAATAGCAGGAACACTTTCAGTAACAGATCCATGCAATATATTGCAACATGTCACACAGCAACGGGATAAACAACAGACAAATAATCAACAGCTGGTTATAAAACAACACATATCTACATAATTAAAAACAGAAGAACATGAATAACTTCATTAATAAATTAATAGATAGACACTTGTTTACAGAGTTTCCTTGGTACTTTTACTTATAACAGACTATATGAAAACAAGAAAAGAAATTTGAATCTTTGCTAACAGACCTATCAAATATTGACCGGTCACATTTTTCTTACTATTTTGCAGTCCCCGATGACGACCGATTCAAGATCTCTTTCTCCATGGTTCATGGCATGAGACTTATCTATCCTATTCCACGGGGACAGAAAACCGGCTTAGAAAAACACAGCACATCACAAATGTCTAAACGCGTCGTCAAGCCTAGTCATATGAGCGTCTCAAACCTGAAAAAAAGTGCCGGAGAAAGTAGAACAAAACTTCAAAAGCAAAGTTTAGCTGAGAATACGACTACATCTCCGAAGGCACAACGAATGAACTTTAAAATCCCGGTCAAGGTGCTGACTCCTCAGCAGGAAAGGGCTAAGAAACTGAGTCTTCTGGTGGAGGAACTAAATAAACAATCGAGTGGAAAAGCTAAGAAAATAACCAAACCTCTCAGATCCTTTGATGCAGTAGTCAATGCCGCTCTGTCGCTTAGAAAAGGAAACGTTTTTGCAGGCATCGATGAGTAGCGACGTAGCTATGGCAATTATAATGTCTGTTGCCCGTGTAGTTGGACTAAGTTGGCTGTTTGGTATAGACTCTAACTTAAAGTGGCCATAACTCCCGAGTCCTTTATCTTCCTCATACGTGATTAAAATCCAGGTCTGTTACCATCTATAATATATTATAATATCAAATAAAACCGTAAAACACTGATTGGACGATTTGTTGATCATTCCGTACAGAGGATACACAGGATAATAGTTATACTCGAATTTTTTGCATGCTGTACATTATACCACACCCATCTCTAACGCGTTCTATTGATACGATAGCAGCGTAATCGTGAAAAATAGTCCAAATCAAAGAAAAGATATAAGGATCACGAAAACGTAAAAGGTTTTGGTTGACAATATGTTCGTTTAGTGAGGATCTCCCAACAGACTATTGGCATAACTATGGGAATGTTTATCTTTCATGCAGGGCTGAATGTTATCTATGAGCTTACAAAAGAAGTCAAAAAGACCTTGTTTAGTCCTTCAATTTCACATACATATATTGATTATGTCATTCCTTTAGAAGACATAAACGGTCGTTATAATGATATCACGGGGAGATATTCTATAGTCTTGTCGGACATGAAGTTGGACAACTGGATTTTAAATGGTGTATAAGCATGCATCCATACAACGACCTGTAGGGAGTTATTGGAGAGTCATATTTCATACCAAGAGAAATCCGTGTTGATTTTTCTTTTTAATTTTGCTTCAAAGCATTTAAATGAGCCAACATCCTACACCATTTACAGAGCCGTTTAACATCCTACAGTAATATGTTTCACGAATATGACGAATATGATATCTCACAGAGCCAACATTCTACAGACATCTCACAGAGCCAACATCCTACCCACATCTCACAGAGGAAACATCCTAAATAATCTCACAGAGTCAGCATCCTACAAATATCACACACATCTCACAGAGTCAACATCCTAGAGACATCTCACAGAGGCAACATCCTACAGTCTTCTCACTGAGACAACATCCTACAGACATACCACAGAGTCAACATCCTACACACATCTCACAGAGGCAACATCCTACAGTCATCTCACAGAGACAACATCCTACACACATACCACAGAGTCAACATCCTACAAAAATCTCATCCTACACACATCTCACAGAGTCAACATCTTACAGACATCTCACAGAATCAACATCCTGCAGATATCTCACATAGTCAACATCCTACAGATATCTCACATAGCCAACATCCTACAAACATACCAAGGAGTCAACATCCTACAGATATCTCACAGAATCAACATCCTACAGACATACCACAGAGTCAACATCCTACACACGTCTCACAGAGTCAACATCCTACAGACATCACACAGAGCCAACATCCTACAGATATCTCACTGAGTCAACATCCTACAAACAAAGCACAGAGTCAACATCCTACAGACATCTCACAGAGTCAACAACCTACAGACATCTCTCAGAGTCAACATCATACAGACATCTCACAGAGCCAACATCCTACACACATCTCACAGAGCCAACATCTTAAATCATCTCACAGAGACTACAACCTACAGACATACCACAGAGTCAAAATCCTACACACATCTCACAGAGTCAACATCCTACTGATATCACACAGAGTCAACATCCTACAGACATCTTACAGAGTCAACATCTTACAGATATCCCACACAAACATCAGACTACAGACATCCTACACACAGAGCCAACATCCTACAAACATACCACAGAGCCAACATCCTACACAGATCTCACATAGCCAACATCCTACACACATCTCACAGAGCCAACATCCTACACACATCTCACAGAGCCAACATTCTACACACATCTCACAGAGCCAACATCCTACACACATCTCACAGAGCCAACATCCTACAGACATCTCACAGAGCCAACATCCTACAGACATACCACAGAGCCAACATCCTACAAACATACCACAGAGCCAACATCCTACAGATATACCTCAGAGTCAACATCCTACAGATATCTCACTGAGTCAACATCCTACAGACATCTCACAGAGCCAACATCCTACCTACATCTCACAGAGGAAACATCCTAAATCATCTCACAGAGTCAACATCCTACAGACATCTCACAGAGCCAACATCCTACAGATATCTCACTGAGTCAACATCCTACAGACATCTCACAGAGTCAACATTCTACAGACATATCACGGAGTCAACATCCTACAGATATCTCACAGAGCCAACATCCTACCTACATCTCACAGAGGAAACATCCTAAATCATCTCACAGAGTCAACATCCTACAGATATCACACAGAGTCAACATCCAACAGACATCTTACAGAGTCAACATCTTACAGATATCCCACAGAATCAACATCCTACAGACATCTCACAGAGCCAACATCCTACAGACATAGCACAGAGTCAACATTCTACAGATATCTCACAGAGTCAACATCCTACCTACATCTCTCAGAGGAAACATCTCACAGAGTCAACATCCTACAGATATCACACAGAGTCAACATCCTACAGATATCACACAGAGTCAACATCCTACAGACATCTTACAGAGCCAACATCCTACAGACATACCACAGAGCCAACATCCTACAGACATACCTCAGAGTCAACATCATACAGATATCTCACATAGCCAACATCCTACAAACATACCACAGAGCCAACATCCTACAGACATACCTCAGAGTCAACATCATACAGATATCTCAGAGAGTCAACATCCTTCAGACATCTCACTGAGTCAACATCCTACAGACATCTCACAGAGCCAACATTCTACAGACATAGCAAAGAGTCAGCATCCTACAGATATCTCACAGAGCCAACATCCTACACACATCTCACAGAATCAACATCCTAGAGACATCTCAGAGAGGCAACATCCTACAGACATATACAGAGTAACATCCCACACATCTCACAGAGTCAACATCCTACAGATATCACACAGAGTCAACATCCTACAGATATCACACAGAGTCAACATCCTACAGACATCTTACAGAGTCAACATCTTACAGATATCCCACAGAATCAACATCCTACAGACATCTCACAGAGCCAACATCCTACAGATATCTCACAGAGTCAACATCCTACAAACAAAACACAGAGTCAACAAATTACAGAGTCAACTCACAGAGACAACTTCCTACAGACATACCACAGAGTCAACATCCTACAAACATACCACAGAGCCAACATCCTACAGATTTCTGACAGAGCCAACATCCTACGGATATCTCACAGAGCAAACATCCTTCAGACATACCAAAGAGCCAACATCCTACAGACATCTCACAGAGTCAACATCCTACAGACATCACACAGAGCCAACATCCTACAGACATACCACAGAGCCAACATCCTACAGACATACCTCAGAGTCAACATCATACAGATATCTCACATAGCCAACATCCTACAAACATACCAAGGAGTCAACATCCTACAGATATCTCACAGAGTCAACATCCTACAGACATACCACAGAGGCGACATCCTACAGACATCTCACAGAGCCAACATCCTACAGACATATCTCACAACATCCTACAACATCCTACATCCTACATCTCACAGAGCCAACATCCTACAGACATAGCACAGAGTCAACATCCTACAGATATATCACAGAGCCAACATCCTACACACGTCTCACAGAGTCAACATCCTCAGACATACACAGAGCCAACATTCTACAGACATCTCACAGAGCCAACATCCTACCTACATCTCACAGAGGAAACATCCTAAATCATCTCACAGAGTCAACATCCTACAGACATAGCACAGAGTCAACATCCTACAGATATCTCACAGAGCCAACATCCTACACACATCTCACAGAGTCAACATCTTACAGACATCTCACAGAATCAACATCCTACAGACATACCACAGAGGCAACATCCTACAGACATCTCACAGAGGCAACATCCTACAGACATCTCACAGAGGCAACATCATCTCACAGAGTCAACATCTCACAGAGAGCCAACATCCTACAGACATCACAGAGTCAACATCCTACAGACATCAACATAACAGAGACAACATCCTACAGACATACCACAGAGTCAACATCCTACAGACATCTTACAGAGTCAACATCTTACAGATATCCCACAGAATCAACATCCTACAGACATCTCACAGAGCCAACATCCTACAGACATAGCACAGAGTCAACATCCTACAGATATCTCACAGAGCCAACATCCTACACACATCTCACAGAGTCAACATCCTACAGACATCTCACAGAGTCAACATCCTACAGATATCACACAGAGTCAACATCCTACAGACATCTTACAGAGCCAACATCCTACAGATATCTCACTGAGTCAACATCCTACAGACATCTCACAGAGTCAACATCATACAGACATCTCACAGAGTCAACATCCTACCTATATCTCACAGAGGCAAAGTTCTAGACATCTCACAGAGACAACATCCTACAGACATCTCACAGAGGCAACATCCTACAGTGGTCTCACTGAGACAACATCCTACAGACATACCACAGAGTCAACATCCTACACACGTCTCACAGAGTCAACATCCTACAGACATCACACAGAGCCAACATCCTTCAGACATACCACGGAGTCAACAACCTACAGACATCTCTCAGAGTCAACATCCTACAGACATACCAAGGAGTCAACATCCTACAGATATCTCACAGAGACAACATCCTACAGACATACCACAGAGTCAACATCCTACAAAAATCTCAGAGTCAACAAATTACAGATATCTCTCAGAATCATCATCCTTCAGACATACCACAGAGCCAACATCCTACAGACATACCACAGAGCCAACATCCTACAGACATACCACAGAGCCAACATCCTATAGATATCTCACAGAGCCAACATCCTACATACATCTCAAAGAGCCAACATCCTACAGATATCTCACTGAGTCAACATCCTACAGACATCTCACAGAGTCAACATTCTACAGACATATCACGGAGTCAACATCCTACAGATATCTCACAGAGCCAACATCCTACACACATCTTACAGAGTCAACATCTTACAGATATCACACAGAATCAACATCCTACAGACATCTCACAGAGCCAACATCCTACAGATATCTCACTGAGTCAACATCCTACACACGTCTCACAGAGTCAACATCCTACAGACATCACACAGAGCCAACATCCTACATACATCTCAAAGAGCCAACATCCTACACAGATCTCACATAGCCAACATCCTATATACATCTCAAAGAGCCAACATCCAACACAGATCTCACATAGCCAATATCCTACACACATCTCACAGAGCCAACATTCTACCTACATCTCACAGAGCCAACATCCTACACACATCTCACAGAGTCAACATCTTACAGACATCTCACAGAATCAACATCCTACAGACATACCACAGAGGCAACATCCTACAGACATCTCACAGAGACAACATCCTACAGACATACCACAGAGTCAAAATCCTACACACATCTCACAGAGTCAACATCCTACTGATATCACACAGAGTCAACATCCTACAGACATCTCACAGAGCCAACATCCTACCCTCATCTCTCAGAGGAAACATCCTAAATCATCTCACAGAGTCAACATCCTACAGATATCACACAGAGTCAACATCCTACAGACATCTTACAGAGTCAGCATCTAACAGATATCCCACAGTATCAACATCCTACACACATCTCACAGAGCCAACATTCTACAGACATCTCACAGAGCCAACATCCTACCTACATCTCACAGAGGAAACATCCTAAATCATCTCACAGAGTCAACATCCTACAGATATCACACAGAGTCAACATCCTACACACGTCTCACAGAGTCAACATCCTACAGACATCACACAGAGCCAACATCCTACAAACATACCACAGAGCCAACATCCTACAGATTTCTGACAGAGCCAATGTCTTACGGATATCGCACAGAGCAAACATTCTTCAGACATACCATAGAGCCAACATCCTACAGACATACCACAGAGCCAACATCCTACAAACATACCACAGAGCCAACATCCTACAGATATCTCACATAGCCAACATCCTACAAACATACCAAGGAGTCAACATCCTACAGATATCTCACAGAGTCAACATCCTACCAAAATCTCAGAGTCAACAAATTACAGATATCTCTCAGAATCAACATCCTACAAACATACCACAGAGCCAACATCCTACAGATTTCTGACAGAGCCAACATCCTACACACATCTCACAGAGCCAACATCCTACATACATCTCAAAGAGCCAACATCCTACACAGATCTCACATAGCCAACATCCTACACACATCTCACAGAGCCAACATCCTACAGACATCTCACAGAGCCAACATCCTACACATCTCACAGAGACAACATCCTACAGACATACCACAGAGGCAACATCCTACAGACATCTCACAGAGGCAACATTCTACAGTCTTCTCACTGAGACAACATCCTACAGACATACCACAGAGTCAACATCCTACAGACATACCACAGACATACCACAGAGCCAACATCCTACAGAGCAATCCTACAGATATCTCACAGAGCCAACATCCTACACACAACTCACAGAGTCAACATCCTACAGACATACCACAGAGCCAACATCCTACAAACATACCACAGAGCCAACATTCTATAGATATCTCACAGAGCCAACATCCTACATACATCTCAAAGAGCCAACATCCTACACAGATCTCACATAGCCAACATCCTACAGACATCTCACAGAGCCAACATCCAACACAGAGTCAACATCCTACAGATTTCACACAGAGTCAACATCCTACAGACATCTTACAGAGCCAACATCCTACAGATATCTCACTGAGTCAACATCCTACAGACATCTCACAGAGTCACAGATACAGAGCCAACATCCTACATACATCTCAAAGAGCCAACATCCTACACAGATCTCACATAGCCAACATCCTACATACATCTCAAAGAGCCAACATCCTACACAGATCTCACATAGCCAACATCCTACACACATCTCACATAGCCAACATCCTACAAACATACCAAGGAGTCAACATCCTACAGATATCTCACAGAGTCAACATCCTTCAGACATCTTACAGAGTCAACATTCTACAGACATATCACGGAGTAAACAACCTTCAGACATCTCTCAGAGTCAGAATCATACAGACATCTCACAGAGTCAACATCCTACAGACATCTCACAGAGTCAACATTCTACAGACATATCACGGAGTAAACAACCTTCAGACATCTCTCAGAGTCAGCATCATACAGACATCTCACAGAGTCAACATCCTACACAGATCTCACATAGCCAACATCCTACACACATCTCACAGAGCCAACATCCTACCTACATCTCTCAGAGGAAACATCCTAAATCATCTCACAGAGGCAACATCCTACAGACATCTCATCCTACAGACATACCACAGAGTCAACATCCTACACACGTCTCACAGAGTCAACATCATACAGACATCTCACAGAGCCAACATCCTACACACATCTCACAGAGCCAACATCCTACCTACATCTCACAGAGGAAACATCCTAAATCATCTCACAGAGTCAACATCCTACAGATATCACACAGAGTCAACATCCTACAGACATCTCACAGATCCAACATCCTACAGACATAGCACAGAGTCAACATCCTACAGATATCTCACAGAGCCAACATCCTACAGACATACCACAGAGGCAACATCCTACAGATATCTCACAGAGCTGTGGAATATCTCTCACAATCTCACAGAGTGAATACATCCTACAGACATCTCACAGAGCATCCTACAACATCTCACAGAGCAACATCCTACAGAATTGTCACAGAGTCAACATCCTACAATATCCCACAACAACATCCTACACATCCTACAGTGCAACATCCTACAGACATCTCACTCTAACACCCCCAGTAATACAAGTTGTTGCTTATGGTAATGTTTAATGTCATGTAACTGATGAAATGTCCATAATTCTTAATGCATGATTCGTTGTATTGCATCGTTTCTGTGATTTTTTTTTGTTATGTTTTGTCGTAAAAACAATAAGAGAGTGAAAAGTCCATAGAGTGTCTAAGAGATAATTACCTGTATCAACATACAACACGTCCTACAAGAGAAAAGAGAGGAAATGAGCCCAGTACCCTAGATCTTATACTAACTAACGAAGAGGAGATCATAAAGGACCTAACATACAACAGCCCAATTGGCAATAGTGATCACCTTCTGTTATATTTTGAATTTTGTTGTCAGAAACTACCTAAAGGAAAGTCAGTACCACGTTTAATAAATAATAAAGGAGATTACGACAAGATGATAGATGATGTCCCTAAGGATTGGTCTGGTTTGCTACAAGGAGATTACGATAAGGTGATAGATGTCCCTAAGGATTGGTCTGGTTTGCTACAAGGAACCGTGGAAGAAATGTACAAATCATTCACACAGATAATAAAGTCTAATGTTAATAAACATGTCCCTAAAAGCAAAGCTCAAAACCGCCAACAACAGAAAGAATATATAATTACATTGGAGGAATCTGTCATGGAAACAAAAAGTGAAGAGAAGTATAAAGAGTATGCTAAAATAAGAAACCACGTGAAGAGGGAGGTAAGAAAATCCAGACATGTAATGGAAAAGAGCATCGCCAAAGATATAAAAATCGAACCCAAAACGCTTTTGGAAATACGCGAATTCTAAACGAAAAACGAGAACAGGAATTTCTGAACTAAAAGGATTAAACGGTGACAACCAGCAGATGGCAGTAAACGATTCGGATAAAGCTGAAGTTTTGGCCTCTTTTTCAGTAGTGTATTTACACAGGAACCTCCAGGAGACCTGTCTGAATCTGAGGAAAGATTCATCACATACCCTTTTCAAGAAATTAATTGTACTGCAGAAATAATTGAAATACTACTATTAAACTTGCACGAGAACAAATCACCGGGGCCGGATAATATGCACCCGAAAGTTTTAAAAGAGTTGCACAAAATTATCTGTAAACCTTTAGAATACATTTTTAAGAAGTCATTATCGGATGGAAAACTACCTCAAATATGGAAAGATGCAAGCATTACGGCAATATTTAAAAAAGGATCGAAGCCAGAACCAGGGAATTATAGACCAGTAAGTCTTACAAGCATAGTCGGTAAAACACTTGAAAAAATAGTAAGGGACAGTATTGTTAACCATATGGATAGGAACAATTTGTTGAGCGATAAACAGTTTGGTTTTATGTCTGGCCGATCCACACAGTTACAGCTACTAACGGTACTTGAGGATTGGACCTCTTTGTCATATACCAGAAGTTACTTAATCACCATTGTATCTTTTTGCGGATAATACCAAATTATACAGGCAAATAGATGGCACGGAAGATATTGATATTTTGCAGAGGGATCTGGATAAGCTTCAAAATTGGTCTAAAAAATGGCTGTTGAAATTCCATCCAAATAATTGTAAAATATTATCAATGAAACCAAGTGAAAGAAGAAATTATTCTATGTCTGGACCCGAAGGAGAAAACCTGCAATTAGAAAACATAGCGAAGGAAAAAGATCTTGGTGTAACTATTGATGATCAATTAAACTTCCGAAGCCACATTCAATTAATTGTCAACAAGGCGAATAGCATAGCAGGAATTATCAGAAGAACGTTTGTATATCTAGACGAGACCATATTCATATTGATATTCAAAGCTCTGGTAAGACTGCACCTCGAGAATGCCTCTGGTGTTTGGAACCCGCACCTGGTCAAGGATATAGATATTATTGAAAACGTTCAAAGGAGAGCCACGAAATTAATAACAGGTTTTAAACATTTATCGTATGAAGAGCGCTTACCGAGACTGGACCTACCGGCCTTAAAACATTGCAGGATGAGGGGAGACATGATTAACACCTTCAAAGTCATAAACAATAAATATGATACAAGAGTTACAGAAAACCTATTCCAGATGGCATCCTCCACTACAACAAGGGGACACTCCAAGAAATTGTATAAGAAACATTCTCGATTAGACGTCAGAAAACATTTCTTTAGTTAAAGAACTATAAATGTATGGAACAGTTTACCTCAACATGTCGTTGATGCAACAGTTAAACAGTTCGAAATTTTATTTGATGAACACTGGAAAGAAAATCGATATTTTGTTTTAAAGTCATGAAATAACACCAGAAGTATTTATCATTAAGAATATCATTTATTGTAAATTCATTTACAGATATGGACACAGAGGCTTATTCCCAGCCTGCGTCCATCATATATTCTAATAAATCCTAATAAATTCTTCTGGCACACGATACGACAAAACCAGACCTTTTTGTAGCTGTATCCAGAGACATATACGTCTCTGCTGTATCTATCACTTTCAACATACAGTGTATTGTTGTATATTGTTAATGAATCGTATCAAAATCATCATCAGAACAAAAGCTAAATCGTATTTTGTATTGCCGGTTAGATGCGGCTGTAATAGCCATGGAACGGTTTTTAATATTAGTGTATACTACACACGAACTGATGACGTGTACACAACCCGTGCGACAACCGGAGTTATCGCAACGCTGTTGGGTAAGCATATAGTAACTGAAAAGTAAAGAGATGTTTGTGGCGAAAGTTAATGTAATGCTCTTTTAGATATGTTTTCTTGACTGATATGCTAGGGCTAAAACTACAAATGTTTCATTACTCTAAACGATTTCATCATCAGTTCAATTTCATGTCCTGCATTCAGCATTGATTAGGTAACAATCAGGACAGGACAGCGTGTATTGTGGATAGTTCATGTTTAGAGCAAGTAATATTTCAATTTATACTCAAGTTTAACTTATTGAAACTATGGGATTTAACCTGTTTCATTTGTCCACGAATTGGACCAGATTTACATGATCTGCTAGGGGAGCTACAATATGTAGAGAATCCTTACAAATGTTTGCTGCTAAACTTTAAATAAAAGTATTCATATTTGCTCCAGATTTGCGGAATGAAAATCGATAAAGGTAAATAATATATAGGATAATAATTCAATAAATCAAGTGATGACATTATGGTAATATTTTGGCAGTTTGCCATGTTTTGAAGTTGGCAAAGAGACCTTGCAAATGTTGTCATCTGCTATTTAGCCTTCCACTGCCTGAAAATAAAAATCGCTAACAAGATCAAGAGTGTCCACTGAGCGATTTCGATACAGAACTGCTTCTTGACTAAGTTCTTGGTACCATAGACAAATAGTATACTGAGAAAGGCCCCAAAAAACTCTTGACAATTTAAAAATGGCTTCTTCCCAGTTCAAGGTGAAGTAGAAGACAAGTGTAGAATTCTGTATATAAGTTATGCTTCCATGAAGCTGTCAGGGAACCTCTTAATTTCTGAAATATATTGACAAATCAATATTTTCAATTCAGTTATGTTGTTTTTGTATTTTTTAATGTGTTGCATAATCATATTTTGCCTGAATTCTGTTTGATCGTATAATTTAAAATGTCAGACTATTTTTTTTAATGCAGTCCATTACACTTGCACAAGTTCTAGTAACTGCAGACTTTGATTTGTTCAAAACATCAAATAAGAACTCTTAATTGAAATATTGGATCTCGCTTTTGTTTATTTCATGGGATGATGAATTGAGTTGGTTTTCAGACAAATTAAACATGAAGTGCTTCACAGTTCATTTAATTTGTCTGGAGAGCAACTCAATTCATCATCCCATGAAATTGACAAAAGCAAGATTCAATGCTTGAATATAGAACTGAACAAAATTATACTGATGAAAATAGTTTCAGTCACTAGAATAGAAATTCTTATAACACAACCAATAGAAGATTAAAGTGTGACGTTTTGAATGTAGCGTACAAGATGGTAAGGAATCAACCAACAAAGCACATCTCTGTATGACCAAGTGCTAAATAAAGCATAGCCAAATTGACTACTGTGCATTGTAACCATTTTCCATATTTTTTGGTGTATAACCTGTTTACCATTTCATCACACTTTTTACCTTCTTGTACATAGGATTATAGGAGTCAGAAAAATTGTTTGATTTCTTACCATCTCATACATTACATATGTCAGTGCTAGTACACTCCACATATGATCATTTGTCATAACCTTTATGAAGAAAATGTTTTGAATAGTTCAATCAAAATGTCCCCAAGCATCACCAATGAGTTGACTGTCCATTATGTAAGCTGACCAGTTTTGTCTCTAAGGGCTTGATGAGGACTTCTTTATTATGCTAAATTATACTTTGTTGAAACTATTCTAATTTACAAACAAAGGAGAAAAGCTGTAGATGGGTATGACAGTCTTATAAAGAGCACTCATCAATAACCTAAGTGAACATTAACAAGTGTATGGCAAATATTGAAGTATCAATGGATGTCTCTGGTTTGACAAAACACAAAAATTACAGAATAGTGTTTAAAATTCAATTGTTATAATTAATATACCTGGTAGGCAGCCAAAACTTAATGAAACCTGGTAGTTTGTGAAAGTACACACTAGATATAAATATAATCACATGTTCTGCCTGACCACAGAGTGGAAGAACAATGGTGACATTATAAAGATTGTCTCTGATTATTGTCCAAGGTTTTGCAGAACTTTTAGGCATGATTCCATTTTAAATTATCTGTTATTGTGACATATACTTTTGTTTATATTAGAAAACAGGGGATGTTTTTGTATCATCAGACCAGCTGACTGCTTACATTCTGCCATTATGTCTGACAGAGCCCTCGATCCAGAACTACATACAGGACTGTGTAACATTTAT
The DNA here is from genome assembly GCF_031769215.1 of Ylistrum balloti. Lineage (NCBI taxonomy): Eukaryota > Metazoa > Mollusca > Bivalvia > Pectinida > Pectinidae > Ylistrum > Ylistrum balloti. The sequence continues at coordinate 205,106 of NW_026782672.1, read as the reverse complement.
CTCAAACATTATGTAAAATGTATAGAAGAGGTAAGTGGAAATTCATACTGAATGTTCTTGGCATTGTTTCCTGTGATATGTGGTCAAATATTCCTTTTGGAATCACTATGGGAGATTTATTGTCTTCTTATTGTTACATGTTCTTAACATATTATAATAAGCACTACACTACCTCATTGTCAGTGTTAACACTACCATCATTGTCAGTGTAAACACTACTATCATTGTCAGTGTAAACACTACCATCATCATCAGTGTAAATACTACCATCATTGTCCGTGTAAACACTACCATCATCGTCAGTATAAACACTACCATCATTGTCAGTGTAAACACTACTATCATTGTCAGCGTAAAACTACAATTATTGTCAGTGTTAACACTACTGTCATTGTCAGTGTAAACACTACATCATTGTCAGTGTCTACACTACCGTCATTGTCAGCGTAAACACTACCGTCATTGTCAGTGTAAACACTACCATCATTGTCAGTGTAAACACGTCAGTGTAAACACTACTGTCATTGTCAGCGTAAACACTACCATCATTGTCAGTGTAAACACTACCCTCATTGTCAGGGTAAACACGTCAGTGTAAACACTACTGTCATTGTCAGTGTAAATACTACCATCATTGTCAGTGTAAACACTACCCTCATTGTCAGTGTAAACACGTCAGTGTAAACTGTCATTGTCAGTGTAAACACTACCATCATTGTCAGTGTAAACACTGCCATCATTGTCAGGGTAAACACGTCAGTGTAAACACTACTGTCATTGTCAGTGTAAACACTACTGTCATTGTCAGTGTAAACACTACCATCATTGTCAGGGTAAACACGTCAGTGTAAACACTACTGTCATTGTCAGTGTAAACACTACTGTCATTGTCAGTGTAAACACTACTGTCATTGTCATTGTAAACACTACCGTCTTTGTCAGTGTAAACACTACCGTCATTGTCAGTGTAAATACTACTGTCATTGTCAGTGTAAATACTACCTTTAATACAGGATTGATATACATAAGACAGGGAGATCACAATGAAAAGTTTGAATTGATTTGTCAGCTCATCAAGTTTGATGGTTTTCTGGTATCTATAATGGGAGATGACATATTAACATCAGTTTTAACCAAAATCTGTTGTCAAAATGGTGGTATTTTACTGTGTCATTAACATAAAATTGCCATCACAGTCTGGTGTATATAATGTATTTCCTATGTACAATGTAATCATTCCTCCAATTCTTTCAGAGTTCCTTAATGTCACGACTTTTAAGTGGTTCCTGTGAATTCTTAAAGATACAGATGAACTCCTGCTTTGATAAAGAGGTGAGTAATATTTTCATTTTACCTTCAGAAGTTTGTTAGATAGTTATTTCATTCACCTGGCCGGATGGAAGTGAACTTACACTGTACTGTAGCGTCTGTCTTCTGTCGTCCATCTGTCAACATTTTTTCACATTTAAATGTGTCTTCAAAACTGTCCCAAGCCAAAACACAGTTTAATTCTTGAGATAGTGATCCTGTGTTCTATTTATCCTGCAACATTGATAGAAAAGCAGGCTGTAGAAACATAAACAGTTTTGTTGTACAATCTGTGTTTACATGACGTTGATGTTATTCTTAATTGTTGTCGTAATGTTACAGATCTGCAGATCCTTTTTGAAACTGATGAGATTAATAAAATTCTAGGTTATCTGAAAGATGTTGGTCTGTATTATAGGATGTAATTTACCATTTTGAACTTTTGTGAGGTTTTTAACATTTGTTTAGTACCTTTTAGTTGTTTCAGTGTTATTTCTTTTGGATCAATGTGTCACTTGATCGCCCTAATGGTCTTTCATGTGTTAAAGGGCCATTATGAATATAATGATGATAATTCATAAATCAACATGTTCGTTACAACATGTAAAATCACTTATTTTAACAGTTATATATATTTCTAAACATAAATTCTTTTGAATTACTGCATATGCTAAAATATAGCTGTTTTCTGTCACTGCCGGAAACAGAAGTGTTCTAACCCTAACCCTATGTAGCAGGTGTATTCCAACAATGGCAGTGCCAGTTGCAGGATAATAAAATTTTGATTGGCATCAGAAGATAAACACAATCATGGTTTTTAGATTAGCCCTGGACTTGATCAATTTTCAAAATCATGATATAAGAATTGGTCCTGGGGTCTGACCTGGTCTCCAGGGGTTCAGTTTCTTTGTTATATCTTTGAAGCAGTTGAGGTTTCCAACCCATAACCATATAGAGCAATGTTTGGGATGAAGAGATCAACACAAATATGGCATAAGAATTGCCTCTTGGGTCTGCTCCTACCATTAGGGATTCAGTTTCCTAGTAATATCTTTGAAACAGTTGAGATCCTTGCCCAAGAACCATAAATAGTAATGACAGACCTAAAGAGATATACACATTTACAATATAAGAACTGGTCCTTGGATGCATTTTCACCCCTCTGAACTTAATGTCTGGATTATATCTTTGAGATCCTAACCAGAAAACATTATAAACTCTTACTGGGCACCAAAAGAGAAAGACAGCCAGTCACATAAATTTACCTGTTGATCTTGTCCTACCAAAGTGGTGACTCAGCTGTAATTTGGAAAGATTGGAAATACGGAACCTACAGGTATAGATATATAAACCATTGCTGGGCTTAAAGATCCAGTAGAGCAGTACAGGCCTTGTGGGCCTTTTGTTATAATGATTTTGTTCATCCTCTGTATTAACATTTGTCAGGAGATTATCGCTTATCATCCTGCTACATTTTCTTAAGAACTATTACCAGTTTTTAAGCATCCAATCCTGTCTCAGTTTTCTATTAATTTTCATGAAACTAGGTAGGCTCTATAGTCATGACTTGTGGATTTCAAACTGAATTTTGTCTCATTAGGATTGGAGGAGTTACTGTACCATTTGACATTTTAACCATGGGATCACTTAGTAAGACTGGTCTGAATGGAACTTTGTTAACATAGTTTTAGAGGCTGTTCATTGATAGGACACTCTGCATCTTTAACCATGACATGGATCAGCTGCTAGCTAGGCTATTTATAGTCTGGACTGGATTTTAAACCACAAAAAGCCCAACAAGGCACATACCGACATGGAAATGTTACAAGATGTTTTGAAATCCTTTGATAAAGTAGTTGATGCTGTTATTTTATACATGTATGTAAGATAATTACATAAGTAAGAAAACCTAAAACTGTTTAAGATGTCATGTTTAATATAACAACATGGAACTATTACTGTGTGTTTTTTCTCTGTCTACACCATCCAATTTATCTCCCTTGTTCATACTTTATAGTTTCTTACACATTACATATTTGTATATGTTTATATTTTATTGCATAGACTTTCATATATATTTGAAAGTGTAACTGATCTTCAGCGTAATTTCTAAAACTGGCATTTTGCATTTTAGTTTCATTTTCAGTACCGCTACAGACTTCCTATCAATATCTAAGTCAGTGGTACCACTATGTCCTGCAAAATGGAATTTCTTACTCGAATTATCAAATATTCATGTGAATTAATTTTCTCTTTTGAAAATTATGTGATGATAGAAAATTGATTGAACTCTTTAATATGAAACAACACTGACTAGTGTCAAAGGGTCAAGATGACGTATTGCTATTGTGTATCGTCCATCGTCCATAAACTTTTGCATCAAAAAAATACTCCTGCTTAAGGCGGATTTCAACAAAATTTGGTCTGAAGCATCGTTGGAGGTGGAAGATCATTTCATAAATTCAGAGATTTGATTCAACCCCTAGGGACTTGAGAGCAAGACCCCAAAAGGGAAAGTAAGACAATATTTTGCTTCAAAATGGTACTTCTTCTTGATGCCATGGTAGATATCAACCCAATTTGGCCTGAAAGGTTATCAGGGAGTGGCAATGATATCAAACATGCATCAAGGAATCCTGACTAAATCTTATTTTACGCTTTGGTCTAAAATCCAACATAACTCATCATGAACAATTTCTCATGTTTCATTCACACCAATGAGAAAAATATTTGGGAGTTTGATTTTTTTTAAAGAAAGAAAGAGATGTTTGTTGTTTCTTTTCAGTTTGATCAAACTTACAACATGTTCACCGCAGTAGATATTTTGTAGCATGATGGTGCAACTGTTTTTCATGCACAGAACCTACCATTCATGAGTTTCTGATACTTTCAAGGACTGTCCAAAATTTGAATTAATCAAATCTGTCAGACCACCATTAGCAAATTCTGTGGTTTGTCCATCAATTTGTCAATTGTCAGATGACTGTTAAGGTCATTACCAACCACTGTAACTTTATACTTGGGGTATGGGTTAACCTTGGTGAGGCAAAGTATTGGTAGGGGACTCTCATTAGACAAATTGTCTTGTTTGTCATACATCATTCCATTGTTTTCTTAATTTTTAGAGATTTGAAAAACAACTTGATAGCAAGGCATTCCAAAAGAAACTTAAGAAAGAAAAGGAAGAAGAGTACATAGCTAAAAAACAAAGAGCAGCAGAATTGACTACGTAAAGCAGATACCAAGTACACTCAGCTGGATATATCGGTTATACCAGGTGAAACCTTAAAACAACATTAATAGTGGCGACACCTGGTGGAACCAGTATTAACTAATGGTGAAAACAAGTGGTACCAACATCAACTACATGTAGTGGTGACAACTGGTGGTACCAGCATCAACTACATGTAGTGGTGACACCTGGTGGTACCAACATTAACAACTTTTACTGGCGACTCCTGGTGGTACCAATATCAACTTGTGACGCCTGATTGAACTGCGTGGAAAATGATTAAATGGTATCATGAAACAGCTTGGATTCCTTTTTCTATTTTTGTGACTTTGATCATCTACATTGTACATACAGGATAATGATGTCATTCTCATTTTGTGGGAAGAATACACTTACTTGAGTGATTTTTGTTTTATTTTTGATTCAGTAAGAGAGTCTTGAGAGTCAATGTTATTTACCAGGAAGTTAAGGAGAGATATATATACAATGATTTGCCTGTGTTCAGAGAGAAAAAGTGTCAACTTTGTGTTATTATAAAAATAAAATATATTGTTTTGAAAACCAATTGTGAATAAATTTGTTTTTGAATTGTAAGAATTCTTCTGTAAATTGCAATTTAGATGCTATATTTTCCAAAACTTCATGAATGTGTTTCTGAGGTAATATCCTGTAACAGAGCTATTGCCCAACTGTCACACTCTCTGTGTCACAACTTCAATTGGTATTATTGATATAAGACATCCCATTCTCTTGTGGTTCTGGCTGCAGTCAGAATAATAACCATCAACAAACTTACCTGGAGTAGCACATAACCATTATTTACTTTGGGAAAAAATAAAATTCATACAGTAGTTATTGGAATAACTGAATTTTATTTTGGCCTTTTAACGAGTTGTGATTTTTAGCCCACCATATTAGTTTGGTTGGCTGTGCAAATGGTCTATCAGTGGTGGTTCATGGTCCTTATCATACAACATGGAACAAATTTTGTTGGTAAGTTCCCCATGGTCCCTACTTATCACCCTTTATCTATGGTCCACCATATGACATCTGTCCTTAAAAATCTCTTATCATTATTTCTTAAGAAGTAATGCATGGATCATTTCAAATCTTATATATACATGTATGTTTCCACCGGTCAGCCATTGGATTCATCTGAAAAACAGAATGCTCAACAGGCAGCCATCTTGGAATTTGACAATAGAAACTTATCGTTTTTTCTTTTTTAGATATACCTAATGGATCGGATGTTTTTTATCCATAGTCCCTTGTTGTGCATAGTCTCATTTTTTGATTGATCCAAAAATCAAAATAGACAACAGGTGGCCATTTTTGATTTGACATTAAATGTTTGTTATTGTTAGTTTTTAAACTGGACCAAATTTCATATGTAGGTTGGAATTTTACTGAAAATTTGTTTCTTGTTAATAGGAACTGGAGGGATCTTTCTCAGATTTGATATATATATATATATATATATCCCCTTTCCCCTGTTTGTGTATTTTGATTTTAGGACTGATCAACCTAACAAAATGTCCACTTGTCGACCATCTTGGATTGAAAGTTATTTCATTTTTTTAAAGGTGTTTTTTCGAATTTCATAAAATAAATAACAAAATCAAAGAAAAGAAGGAAAACGGTCCAACTTTCAAATACCAAATAAAGATCAAACAATATTGGACATCACGATCCATCTGATAATAATATTTCATATTCATATTCTGAAGATGTTCATACACATTTACACACAGACACATGTACAAGGTCGTGGATGTTGAGTATTCTGACAACAACAGCAATTCATCTCTTGGAGACATCAACCACCTGTTTTTGCTTTTAATTTTCTTCGGGAACCCCTCTTCTGACGCTTTGGTAGTCAGTACTAAAATACACCGAATTCTCCTTGAACTGTCCTGGACACTAATACTGATAACGTTACCACTGACAAGGGTTAAGTCCTTTGAGTGATGTGCGAGTATGAAGCTACGAGCAATGTTGTTCACATTACCACTGACGAGGGTTAAATCCTTTTAGTGGTGTGCGAGCATGACGCTACGAGCAATGTCGTTCACATTACCACTGACGAGGGTTAAATCCTTTTAGTGATATGCGAGTATGAAGCTACGAGCAATGTCGTTCACATTACCACTGACGAGGGTTAAATCCTTTCAGTGATGTGCGAGTATGAAGCTACGAGCAATGTTGTTCACATTACCACTGACGAGGGTTAAATCCTTTCAGTGATGTGCGAGTATGAAGCTACGAGCAATGTTGTTCACATTACCACTGACGAGGGTTAAATCCTTTTAGTGGTGTGCGAGCATGACGCTACGAGCAATGTCGTTCACATTACCACTGACGAGGGTTAAATCCTTTCAGTGATGTGCGAGTATGAAGCTACGAGCAATGATTTGACGTTACCACTGACGAGGGTTAAATCCTTTGAGTGATGTGCGAGTATGAAGCTACGAGCAATGTCGTTCACATTACCACTGACGAGGGTTAAATCCTTTCAGTGATGTGCGAATATGAAGCTAAAAGCAATGTTTTTGACGTTACCACTGACGAGGGTTAAATCCTTTTAGTGATGTGCGAGTATGAAGCTAAACGCAATGTTTTTGACGTTACCACTGACGAGGGTTAAATCCTTTTAGTGATGTGCGAGTATGAAGCTAAACGCAATGTTTTTGACGTTACCACTGACGAGGGTTAAGTCCTTTTAGTGATGTGCGAGTATGAAGCTACGAGCAATGTCGTTCACATTACCACTGACGAGGGTTAAATCCTTTCAGTGATGTGCGAATATGAAGCTACAAGCAATGTTTTTGACGTTACCACTGACGAGGGTTAAATCCTTTGAGTGATGTGCGAGTATGAAGCTAAAAGCAATGTTTTTGACGTTACCACTGACGATGGTTAAATTCTTTTAGTGATGTGCGAGTATGAAGCTACGAGCAATGTCGTTCACATTACCACTGACGAGGGTTAAATCCTTTTAGTGATGTGCGAGTATGAAGCTACGAGCGATGTCGTTCACGTTACCACTGACGAGGGTTAAATTCTTTTAGTGATATGCGAGTATGAAGCTACGAGCAATGTTGTTCACATTACCACTGACGAGGGTTAAATCCTTTCAGTGATGTGCGAATATGAAGCTACAAGCAATGTTTTTGACGTTACCACTGACAAGGGTTAAATCCTTTTAGTGATGTGCGAGTATGAAGCTACAAGCAATGTTTTTGACGTTACCACTGACGAGGGTTAAATCCTTTGAGTGATGTGCGAGTATGAAGCTAAAAGCAATGTTTTTGACGTTACCACTGACGAGGGTTAAATCCTTTTAGTGATGTGCGAGTATGAAGCTACAAGCAATGTTTTTGACGTTACCACTGACGAGGGTTAAATCCTTTTAGTGATGTGCGAGTATGAAGCTACAAGCAATGTTTTTGACGTTACCACTGACGAGGTTTAAATCCTTTTAGTGGTGTGCGAGTATGAAGCTACGAGCAATGTCGTTCACGTTACCACTGACGAGGGTTAAATCCTTTTAGTGATGTGCGAGTATGAAGCTACGAGCAATGTCGTTCACGTTACCACTGACGAGGGTTAAATTCTTTTAGTGATGTGCGAGTATGAAGCTACGAGCAATGTCGTTCACATTACCACTGACAAGGGTTAAATCCTTTGAGCAATGTGTGAGGATGAAACTACAAGCAACTTACAGCTAATTAGAACCAGGAAGTATCCCAGAGACGGTAAGATAGGTTAAGGTGGTCATGATGACAGGCCATTAATGGTTCTCTAAATCAGAGAGCTCCATGGAACTACAGGACAAAGAGACAGAACTGTAAGCAATGGGGTCTCACCAGAGGAGGAACAGTGGGGTAAAGAAAGGACAATGGAGGAGCTAGGAAAGCAGGAATATTTTAACTTTGTCGGAGTATTTGACGTTGAAAGTATTTTTATGCTCGGTCGTTTGCCTATTGGTTTCTGTTGTTGTATACTTTGTTGTCATTTGAAAACCTGATGTTACTTAACCCCTTAACTCCCTTTTTAATGAAACTAAAGAAAATCTGTCATTTTGCTTCAACATGAATTTTAACCCTTTTCCAGTCAACTTTTTGTAGCAACCCCTATATACTTAAAAACATGGGAATACAAGCTTTTCGCATCCTTTGACAAATATAATGTTTTATCAATAATGATGTTACCATAGCAATCAGAATTTTGAATATTTGAAAAAAAAATAATTTCCTATCATTAGCAAATGTTTTTGAGGATGCAAATGAATAAAAAAAATCCAAACTTCATAGTATTGTGAACTTCTGGAGTAGGAGTAGGTTACCAGTTCGATTTTCAATTATAACAAGTTGTTAAAATTAGAAAATTTTTTCTGTCTGCCCAAATTTCATTACATTTTTATTACAAAATTAGTAGTTTAGTCAACCACCAGAATATAAAATAGGAATCTGAAAAAGCTTAAAATTTCAGAGCAAATTATTTTCTTTTTATATTTTAAAATTACCATGGCCACCAAAATTTGAAATTTTTGAAAAATTGAATTGAATCTCGGCATTGAATGAAAAGTTATTTTGTACGTATTTTGTAAGTTCTGATCTATTACAGAAGTGTTCTAAATGCAATTATAAGCATTATTAAATATTCATTTTCATATGTCAGGGTAGATAACATAAAAAACATAATAATTGTCAGAAGATTTGATTTAAGCTGTTTCTTCCAGTTTTTAATCATATCTCTTGTAATTATTATAGCTGCACTTGTATTTTTCAAATTATGATGTAGACAGTGATCATATTTGTTCATCATATTAACATAAACTACATGTGGTAGAAATATAAAACCAATATTTATTCTGTATGTGATTTTAGTTGATATGATGGCCAAGAAGTTCAAACTTGATTGATCATTTGACATTTCCACTTGTCGGGTTTCATTCAAAAAAGGCATATAGGATAATAACAGACACTTGTAAAACAATTAATATATTACTCAAAATTAGACATAACAATACTCAAAATGTGCTTATTGTAGTATCTTATCAAATGGTAACATACAAATGTATATCTATACATTTCTATCTAAACATTTTGCTTTCAGAGTAATCATATTATTTCTAAAACCATTATGATGTTTCCAAAACTAATTACTTGTACCATATTGAAGTGTTTTTTTCTGCAACACTTACTAACATTTACAAAAACAACAAATAATTTAGATGAAATCATTTGAATCTTACATAACCCTCCTTACAAATAAATAATGAGGAGGAAAGATAAGTGAAAAAACTTGCTGGTTCTGATGGCACTTGCTTGACTTGGATGCTTCAGTATCATCACAGTCCATGCTACAGCAGTCCTGTGTTGATACCTGAAGTTAGCAATTAGAAAAAAAAAAGTTGATATAAGCATCCGTTAATTAATACTTCATCACAAAATAGTTGAAGGTTTGAATAAAATAGACATGTGATGTTCATGTTACAGATTGTATCACATCAGTACATGTACTAACAGATCTATTGAAAGGATTTATTCAGGAATTTTGATATCAAAGTCATCAAATGTATTAGTGAGTACCTATATGGATAGCAATTCAGACAATTTTACATGTAGACATTATAAAAAACAAAGTTTGCTGAAGTTCAAGCAAGTAAGGGTTGAGAGTATCGCCATTATTGTAATGCTACATTTTTTCAAACTATTTTCCTAATTACAGAGGTTTCCAAATTATAGGGATTGGTGGATCTTCATATTCAAAATACAATGTGTAAGGCTCATTCTAAACTCAAACAGTGAAAAAAATATAATATAGCAATTACTTGTCATTACACAAGCTACTTCAAAGATGTGTTTTCTTTTTTTTTTTTTAAACAGTTGCCAAGTCTGTTCAGGATATTTGTGGTCTAGTGAAAGTCTTTCGACCATCTTAGGCTGATGTTTAAAATCACAACTTAATTACTTATATGGCTCCTCATAATCTAACACAATTTGACCAGAATCCATATTTTTTTCATTGCCTGTCTTGGCTATTTCAGCTATCATTTTCTAAATCAATTAGAAACTAAACTAAACTAAGTTGTAGATTAGTTTTGACAGTGTTTAAGAAAAAAATATATAAGGACCAAACATCAAAGATAGTAACACCAGGGATCTGAATAAGACAGGAGCCACTTTATTCAGGTTATATTGTACATCTCTAATCACCTAGCATTCATATGTCCCCACTACCTCCAATATGTAAAGGTATCATATCATCACCTCTTTCTAATGAAGGCCGATAGGAACTGATCCCTGTAAATTTGTCCTTTCCATACAATAATGTGTATTTTGTGAATGCATTATATGGTTATGTTACAAACAATATCTTTTACAGTAGTGGAGAAATTATTTAGAATACACTGAGTACCTTACACAAACAAACAAAAATGAGAAAAAATGGTTAATTCAGATGAAAAAATTACAGAACTTGTCTTTAGCTGAGAAAGATACAGTATTGATTAAGATATTTCAGTCAGTAGTTCAGTATATATACTGAAACGAATAAGAAACGCAACTTAAAATTGTAGGTTTAATAAGATAATACTTGTGAGCATTATGTCTAAATTTCATATGTAATAGTTAATGTTGAATATTGATGTAACATCCTCTAAATGTTTGGAGATTTTTAAGAGAAGGTCACTTCGCTAGAAGGTCATGATTGGTAGTACCCTACGTGAATCCAAGTTGAAATGGCAGCAGTTTTGAAACCGTGCCCTAATATCGTGTGTGTCCTCCTCGAACAGCTATAGCATCTCTAATTCTTCGTTACATCGAGTTCAACAGGGCATTGACTGTCCGTATTGGAATGTTATTCCATTCTTGGACGAGTGCATTTGCTAACTGGGGGAGGGTATTTTGGGGGGTTACGGCGATTGCGAATTCTTCTGTCTAGTTCATCCCACAAATGCTCGATTGGGGACAAATCCGGGCTATATGGAGGCCAATCTATAGGAACAATGTTCTGTGTCGCAAGAAAGTCTCTACAGACTCTTGCAACGTGTGGTCTCGCGTTATTTTGCTGCAAGGTTAGATGATGCTGCCTAACAAACGGCACAACATGGGGCCTAAGGATCTCATCCCGATAGCGTACGGCCGTTAAATTCCCATTGGCTATCACCAAAGGTGTCTTCAAACCATGGGAGATTCCCGCCCAAACCATAACTGATCCACCCCCAAATCGGTTATGCTCCAAAACACAGGCGTCAGCAAAACGTTCGCCTCGACGCCGGTACACACGTTGACGGCCATCTGCTCGAAATAACGTGAATCGAGATTCATCGGTGAAAAGCATGGACTTCCAACGTCTCATAGAAAAACGTCTGGGCAGATGTGCCGTCAACCATTGCATACGACGTGCTCGACGTTGCGGTGTTAGTGGTAAACCAACGTACTGTCGCTTTGCACGCAAATTAGCCTCACGCAGTCTGTTGATCACTGTTTGGGGATGAATCCGATGGTTATGATTACCAATCGTATTCCTTGCCGTTTCAGCAGCCGTTAACCTCCTGTTACGCAAGTGTGCCAGCCTAACAACCCGGTCTTGACGTCGCGACGTTACTCGTGGACGTCCTGATATCGGCCGGTCATCGACTCTTCCTGTGGCGTTCAGACATGAAACTAATCGACTAATAGTCGATTTGTGAACTCTGAAGTGTCGAGCGACGTGAAGTTGCGTGCTCCCTGCCATAAGCATCGCGATAGCACGTCCTCTATCAACCTGTGATAACCGTGGCATAATTGTAAAAGGAATTATTGTTTGCAAAAGTATTGGCGATGATGTGTCTCGATGTTAGTGATAAATTGATACTGGTTTGAATGAAAAAGAACGCACATGTTTGTACAGGCATGGTTTTTGATGTTTTTACCGCGCCGGAAGTGCATAGGTTTCACGTCACACCTGGTTGATTTTGAACATTGGTTAGGATGATGGGCAGGGTGCGCTTTTATTTCCGCGATTTTTATACAGCTATGTATATTTAATACAAAATTAATAACAATTTTCCAAGTTGCGGGTTTTTTTTTCGTTTCAGTATACATGTAAATATTTACCTTATATATGCCTCATACATCAAGATATTAATGTACATGAAAACTTATATTGTAACGTGCTCCCTTATAGTAGCGTGCGTGCACGACGGGCTCTCAATTTTTACGGAGCTACCTGCTCCAGAGGAATCCCTCGGCTACCTGGCCGTACAGTTGAACAAAATAACACAAACTAACGAACAATATATAAATCTACACTACAATAGGACAGTACCCCTGTCCTCCCTACACCATCGCCTGAACGTAGATTACACCACAAGACTTCAACACTCAACAGCATGCCAGCACCACGACAAGGTCATTACAGGCTCGTCCTCGATCGCTGAGCTGACCACCGTACAGCTCCGACGTCGCCTGCCAGTGTCCTGCTGTTACCAAGCACTAAGTAAGGTGTCAGTTCTTTTATCAGCAGTCAGGCGCACCAGAGAAGCCTTTGCAGGCGACCCCGTAACCAAGAGCTTCTGGCGCACATGACCCGCCAACTTACCGGCACCAACCACACGTACAATAACGGTTACCATACCAGAGTAGCCTTATTCAGGTGACCCTTTATGCAGGAGCTTCTGGTAGCAGTATGTAGCGAATGATTACCTTATTGTATTCACGTATATGCCGTTAACTCTATGGTCTGTTATGTGTCAGAACTTCCAGCCCCCAGTACTGGTTTCAATTAGCCTTTATATAAAATTTGGGATGTAACATTCTGGGTGTCTTCATTATTTTGCAGGTTAATAAAGCACCAAAAGCTATCACATAATCCAAAATACGTAAGACATATATATTTATTCACTTATAAAAGTATGATTAAATATTTAGAAAACACTAATTCCATTTACACATCAGTCAATCATCGTTAATTACATTAATTAGATAGGTGGTGATGTTACAAAAGTAGACGCATACAAAACATTACACGAAGGGAGATAAATCTAACCGAATAAAATTATCACATTTTCCCCTCCTTTAGGCAATGCGTTCCGCATGACAGATACAATATTTACAAACATGCAAAGCACATGGTAACAACAACAGTCTTCCACATTTAATAAAACTATAACCTTCAGTAGGTCCAAAGGACGCAAGCACTTTCGTCCACTCTTATTTAACTGTCCAGTTTTGTAGCACCGCAGACACCACAGAAGGTCTCCGTCTCATGCATTCCCACCAGTTCGATTTCCTTATCTCCCTCAGTGTACCTTGTCGTTTTCCAGACCACATGCCTCTGTGCCAAGCATAAGGGCATTCGGGCTGCTAGTAGTTTCGTGAACTAAAGATCGATATGCCATAGTAACAAATGGCAGATGGTCATCCCAGTCTGTTTGGTGGTCATTGACGTAGGAAGCCAGCACGGAAATCAGCGTTCGATTGAACCTCTCAACCATGCCATCTCCTTCTGGATGGTAGGGAGTGGTTCCAGTCTTTTTGATGTGCAATACCTCGCACATCTGTGAGAAGAGCTGTCCTTCAAACTGTTTTCCTTGATCCGAGTAGATAACCGTTAGCACGCCAAACTTAGTGACGATCTCCCTAACAATAATATCGGCCACGGTATTTGCAGTCATGTCCGGCATTGGAAATGCCTCGGTCCATTTCGTAAAATAGTCAGACACTACTAGTACATAACGATTCCCCTTGCTAGTCACTGGCAAATCTCCAAGTATGTTGGTTGCTATCCTTTCCATAGGCATACCGGCACCAACGACTTGCATAGGCGCTTTCGGAGTTTTCAGTGGTCCCTTTTTCTTTGAGCACACTTCACAGCCTGCTATATACTGTCTCACATCTCTCTGTAGACCAGGCCAGTAGAAGCTTTGTCTTACCTTGCTCAAGGTATTCTTTACTCCCAGATGACCAAAAGTCCGATGACCATGACACCTCTTCAATAGGTTCCTGCGCTTAGCCATTGGTACAACCACTTGCAACGTGGTGCCTTTAGACTCTTGCCATTTGAGGTACAGCACGTCATCCCAGACTATCAACATATTCCGTTGTGACCACATGGACTTCAACATGGTACCGCCCATGTGCACGTCTGTAGTGTTTGGCTTGGTTGTGCCCTCTGTCCACCGCTTAATTAGCATGATATCTGGATCCTCTTGCTGGAGAACTGACAAAGATTTTTCTCCGGTTTCATCTTTCTGCCTGTCGTCCTCTTCTTGTTTGCCCGACCCAGTCTCTGTCAAGCCACCAACAGACAGCTTCGATACCTTATCCCAATTCAGGATCGAACTTGCACGAAGGAAGAAATGTTTTCCATACAAGTAATGGCGGAAATACTTGACAAAGGAGATAACGGCCAGCAACTCTTTCCTTGTAACACAGTATTCCCTTTCTGACTTTGACAGTGTTCGACCTGCGTATGTAATAACTATCTCGTGTTCATCCTGGACATGGGCAAGTACACCTCCTATAGCCAGGTCACTTGCATCGGTGTCAAGTACAAAAGGTTTAGTGAAGTCCAGGTAAGCTAATATCGGGGACTGGCATAGCCTTGCTTTGAGACAATCAAAGGCTTTCTGGCACTCTTTAGTCTATATGAAACGTTTGTTTTTCGGTGAGCCGATGCAGTGGTTTGGCAATGGCAGAGAAATCCTTGACGAACCGCCTGTGATATCCACTCAGTCCGAGAAAAGATCGGACCTCAGCTACAGTTGTCGGTTCTAGCCAATCCTTCACTAGTTCTATCTTGCCAGGGTCTGTGGAAACCCCCTAAGGCGAAATTATATGCCCTAGGAACTCAATTTTTCTGGCACAGAGCGAACATTTTTTCGCTTTCAATTTTAGACCAGCAGCTGACAAAGGCTCCAGTACCTTTCCCAAATTGCTTAACATTTCTTCAAAAGTTCTTCCAGTGACAATCACATCGCCAAGGTATATGAGGCAGATGTCCCAATGCAGTCCCCCCAGCACGGTTTCTATCAACCTTTCGAAAGTTGCCGGGGCGTTGCAAAGACTGAACGGCATTACCTTCAATAGATAAAGGCCACGTTTGGTCGAGAAAGCAGTTTTCAGTTGATCTTCCGCCTCCAGCTTGACTTGCCAATATCCAGAGCACAAATCAAGGGTAGAGAACCAGCTTGCCCAAGAGAGCTGGTCAAGTGATTCGTCAATTCTGGGAAAAGGGTAAGCGTCTTTGATGGTTGCGTCATTGAGGCGCTGGTAGTCCGCACAAAATCTGGTACTGCCATCTTTCTTCTTTACGAGGACGACAACAGACGACCAAGGACTAGTTGAAGGTCCCCCTGTCCAACATATTAATTAATATGCTCGTCTTCTCTCTGTGTTGCATGCACCGGGAAACTACGAAGGGGTTGTTTTATCGGTGGATGCTCACCAACGCTGATGGAATGTTTCACAACACTGGTCTTTCCAATGTCTTGATTATCCTTTGCAAAGGCATTGGAATGTCGAACTAGCAATGCTTGTACTTGCTTCACTTGATTTCTGCTAAGCCCTTCATTGGTCGTGTCTAACAGATCTTGAAGTGCCAGCGTTAAAATGTCTTTCTCTTTGCTGCTTGGTTCACACGGACCCAGCAACCGTCCCTCCATGCACCACCTTCACATCTGGGGATACATTCATAATCCGTACAAGGACTGTTGCGCTATTGCTGACCAAAGTCTTTCCTATCAAAACTCGATCAAAGTCCAGGAATGTCAGTGCAGTGTCGATAATGATAACACGCTTGGGCACAGCAGTACCAGGAGGAAGAATCACCTGTCCATATGTAACCATTTCAGATTCCGAGGGGACCTATTTTCCCCATACTGAACAACACAACCTCCTGCAGTCCAATTGTAAGTTTCTGTTTTGTTACATCGACAACACACTTTTCATCTTTCATAAAATCCAACCAAAGGACTCCATCTACTGATAGCTTGGCTACCACCAGTCCCTTCATGTACAAGTGGTTATCAAGTGATAATGGTAAAACTGTAGGGCCACTTACTGCCAGTGGTTCTCCGTTCGCTGATGTCGCGGGCCACATTCGTCAGGGGGTGCTGGTACCTATTTCTACTGCATATTGCTTTGAACACATAGTCAGAAACAGTCGCTCCCGTGTCCACTAGAAATGTTCCTTTTACTCTCTGAATGTCCACATTCCTGGCTCTCCATCTTGTCTATTCACACCAACTTGTTCTTTCTTTTTCGCGGAGTTGGCTTTTCCTTTTTTATTACTTTGCTGATTATCCTTTCTCTCTTCTGGGCAATTCCCCTGAAAATGATCCTTTTCACCACAGTTTAAAAATTTACCGCCGGTACCTTTGTTGCGGAATTTAGATGTCGGTCTCCAATTGCGGTGTATGGACTACTTGAGTTTTTAGGCCAGCTAGGGATTCTTGTATCTTGGTCATAACTTCAGTCAAAGCTTTTATTCCCTGGTCAGTCTGTTTGGCATTAACCGCCTTCTGTGCTATAGGTCTTAAGAATCCTTGCGACTCCTTTTGCTTGTGGTCTGACTTAATGAAGGCCTCTAATTCAACGGCATGGCGTATAGCTTCATTGAGACTAGCTGGCCAGGCTTGTTTAATCCGCAATCTCATATCCGAATCTATCAAGGCGTCAATGAAATGCTCTTTTGCAAGCACCTCTATGATATCGGACGGTGCAGTCGGGGACGCTTGATTTGCTAACCTCCTTATTCTTTGCCCCAGCTCTGGTAGTGACTCGGTTGCCTTTTGTCGCTTTTCTCTTAACTGAGCACGATAGAGTTCGGTCTGGTTGGGTGGAGCAAACCGTTCACTGATAACACATACCAGGTCCTTATATTGGTTAGGTGGTCCACCTGGAAGATTACCGAGTACTCCTTGTGCCTGGCCCCTGAGGGAAACTGCTAGGTACAAACCCTTCTCATCCTCGGTCCAATTAGCTAGCGCAGCACATGATTCAAAATGCGCCTTGTAATCCAACCATGAACCATTGCCGTCGTAGGTTGCAGGCTTAATATTAAATGATGGTGTACGCCTGGTCTTTGTGTCGGTCTGTATCCGGGCGCTTGCTGCGAGGTTGGGATTCCCTGTCATCATACTGATACTTCGGTTGAGCCAGTGGTTCACTACATACAGATTCATGTCTGTAGTAATCAGACAAGGGACCTGGTTGCTCCTGCAACAACCTTTCGCCAGTATTATTTCCGTATCTTTCCTTGTCTGATGTCTGAGGGGTAAACTGTACAAACTTAGTACGTAGGTCAGCATCCTCCGAAGTCTGCCCCAAACCAGCACCAGAATCAACATCTGAACTGCGCATAGGCACTATTCTGGAGTCAGCTGTGTTCTCCTCGTCTAAGGTCACTGTGTTAGTACACCTCGGAGTCGAGTGCCTGGCCGGACCATCTCCTGGTCTATGCCCTACACCATAGGACGCGATGCGGGCCTCCAGCTCCTCATTCGTTTTGTTTATATCATCCATTGCAAATTAATACATACAACAAATACAGCTACGTTCAACTATGATACCACCGCTACCACCATTAAAATGTAACATGCACCCTTTTGGTAGCGTGCGTGCACGCCGGGCTCTCAATTTATACGGAGCTACGTGCTCCAGGGGCGATCGGGAGCCTTGGCTACCTGACCGAACAGATGAACAAAATAATACAAACTAACGAACAATATATAAATCTATACTACAATAGGACAGTACCCCTGTCCTCCCTACACCATCGCCTGAACGTAGATTACACCACAAGACTTCAACACACCGCAACACTCAACAGCATGCCAGCACCACGACAAGGTCACTACAGGCACGTCCTCGATCGCTGAGCTGACCACCGTGCAGCTCCGACGTCGCCTACCAGTGTCCTGCTGTTACCAAGCACTAATTAATGTGTCAGTTCTTGTATCAGCAGTCAGGCGCACCAGAGAAGCCTTTGCAGGCGACCTCTTATCCAGGAGCTTCTGGCGTACATGACCCGTCAACTTACCGGCACCAACCACACGTACAATAACGGTTACCATACCAGATTAGCTTAATTCAGGCGACCCCTTATGCAGGAGCTTCTGGTTGCAGTAAGAAGCGAATGATTACCTTATTGTATTCACGTATATGCCGTTAACTCTATGGTCTGTTATGTGTCAGAACTTCCAGCCCCCAGTACTGGTTTCAATTAGTCTTTATATAAAATTTGATGTAACATTCTGGGTGTCTTCATTATTTTGCAGATAAATAAACCACCAAAAACTATCTCATAACCGAAAATACGCAAGACATATATATTTATTCACTTATAAAAGTATGATTAAATATTTAGAAAACACTAATTTCATTTACTCACCAGTCAATCATCGTTAATTACATTAATTAGGTAGGTGGTGATGTTACAAAAGTAGACGCATACAAAACGTTACACGAAGGGAGATAATTCTAACTGAATAAAATCATCACAATATCATCATAGATGGCATAACACGAATACATTTTTGTTTTCATATAATACTTACCTATGATATGATTTGGTGATAAGATGAACGCACTGTTCATTTCTTTATGGCATACATGTTTACCGTATCACTCCATCATTTGTAAACATTGTTAGATCGTAGTTTTGACATTTAGATCATGTTAAGACACAACACGGGTGAATTCTATCGCCTTGATTGTGACATGTCAATATTTTGCTGAGTTATCACATGTAATAACTGGTGATATGCACAAAGTTAGTAGCATATCTTACTGTAGTGATGAATAATCTCTGCAAAATAAGTCGGGTCCTATAAAATATGTGTTCGCTCCTCTAAAAGTGATCATATTGGAAATACCTGAACACTATGAATAGCGTTTGTTGTTGATGATTAGGTTCCTTTTTCATCTATTTGGATATCGTATATTACCGTTGTCTATCTCATGCAAATAAAGTCATATATTTCTGGTAAAACGACTGTTTACTTGGCGTATTATAAAACGACTGAAGGTTGCACTATGATCGTAATCGCACAGGTGCTTGCTCCGATACATAACGTCAACTTAATGTGATGTTTGTTCACGAACAAGCGGACTGTTTTTGAAAACTCGTGATTTCTTTGTTTAGGTATTTTCTGAATGGAAATTATTGACAAATTTTCCACATGTCTTCAAATGGCAATATAATTCAGAGAGTATTTTAAAGCAATATCATTCGAATCGGCCGACGGTGTGTAGTGTAGGCTGACGAGACTGTTTGAATAGTATCGGTTGCATTTTATTCGTCTAACCAAAATATTTGCAGCGAATTTTGTAAAAGTGATGGAACATGCATAAGATTTAGGACATTAGGTATATGTGTATTGAAATTCGAGTGAAATCTCTTGTTCTTTATGTGTAATACAAACCGGATCCGTGAATAGATATTTATGTACACCGTGCACACGGCGTCATCCGAAAAAAGTGTTCGGGGAAAAATGCCTTGTATTTTCAACTCGCTAAAAATGCAAGAAATATTTTCCAAAATAAAATATTCTATGGACCACCGTTGTTCAGCATTTTCTCTAGTTTCAAGAGATATAATCAGTAGACCATACCTCCACAAATAAGAGAGATATGACGGTTTTTCCAACACCGACGTTACAATGCGTAGAAATGCGTAGTTGGGAGTTAAGGCCACCAGTGTTAAAAGGACAGACCAAGGTTTACATGGCGAGTGCCGTCGATGAAGCAGAACATCTGGTTCTCTTTAATTCTATTCCCTGTATAATTTTTCTGTTGTTCATATTTTGCTCTAGTTTTATTGAATTTGAGTTTGGATTATGATTATATGTACATGTTGTTTTTTCTCCATTTTAGTCTTCCCAACAAGTTGCGCTTTATTTGATTACCGGGGGCTTGTGCCAGTAACACAATTTTCCTGAACACTTCAAACTTCATATGACACTTCTACATGGCATTGTCGTCGTCATATTGAGTTAAACTCTCGAAGTGATACCAATGCAGTATATTGTTTTGCTAAATCATGACGTCGTCTCCAGTTGAACAATCAGTATTTAATGTTAATGAAATATGTGTTCTCAGGCAAAGCTTATTCGGACATTCTGAAAATAATTTCTGTAGAGTAATTAACTCGATAAAGAAGAAAAAGAAGACAAATTGAAATAATTCTTTATTTAAGTACAGCACATCAAATTCATAACTGGAAAGAAAACCAGACTGAGCACCGAAAAGCTTAAGAGGAATGATAGTGTAATTACCTAGACTTAGTCTATTTCATGCTATGTTTTACACACACTGCCAACAATCTGTATAGAATTCTTTATTTCACACTACTGAGGCTATATCTGCCATCTAAAACTATTGTTTACATAGCTACATGAAAATATCATACATTTGAATACATTTCAACATGACGTTCGAACGACGTCTATGGCAACCACCACACTTTATAAATCAGTTCCTGAATACTGTTATCAAATGAGGACCTAGAAGATGATCATTTATACATAATGTGACATGTATCATGATAACAACACACATTCTCATCATTTCAACCTAAACGAAGAAAATATTCAAAATACAAAGCATCAATATGTTGGGTAAAAGATGAAATATCAAACAATCATTCGGCATTCTATTTGTTTCGTAATTTTTTAAATGCAAGTCTTCTCTTGATTACATACATTACACATAGTGTCAAAGAATATCACAACTTTCCGACTATCAAATTAAGACACTGCACAAGAATAGCACAAAAGGTATTGAAATCCAATAATAAATCAGAATAGCGTTTGGCAACGTTTTGGCTGTTTGATCTGTTACCTTGGCAACAACGACTACAATTTATACAATAATGCGTGGAACTGTTAAGTAAAAGTTTGCATAAAATCGTTAACATCACCCAGATTTTAAAATGACGCCACAATCACTCAGACTCTGCAATGACGTCAGCATCACTCAGACTCTAAATGTCGTTAGCATCACTCAAAATTTAAAATGACGTTTACGTTATTCATACTCTTAAGCGACTTTAGAATCACTCCGACTTTAAAATGACGTCAGCATCACTCAAACGCTAAAATGACGTCAGCATCACTCAGACTCTACAATGACGACAACATCACTCAAATAACAATGAAGTCGCCATCATTCAAATTCTAACATGATATCACTAATATTCAAGACTAAAATGACATTACAATTCCTCAAATTCTATCATTAAAATCAAATGTGACAGACGTCTCAAAGTATACAAAGTTATATACAAATTCTCGGTCGAGTTACGTATATTCACTCTGTAGAAAAGTACTGCCAACATCCTCCATGGTCAATAGTGATGTTAATGGTCTCAGTTTTGGTACAAAAAAACAAGTTTTTCAATGGTTCACGTTTACAGCCTATGATAATTGTGATGTCCATATAAGGGTATACAATATTTGTTTTACATGTGTCTTTTCTTATAGTATTGTCCGAGTGCTTTTTATCGTATAACTGCAATGACGACCAATAGAACGCCGGTAAGCATGCTCAGACTGGACCTTATTTGGGACTGACCATTGCACATGTCTCCCTTACATTTACACACCTTGATATTTGTCAGTTCCTTACATTTGTGGGAGAAGTATTCCTCGTCCACTGCCGCGTCCGAGCCACACTGCCGAATCACGAGTTCTGTAAGTACAAAAGTAAACATACTCGTTACAAGACATGGGTTTAATGTGTATGATTCAAACATACCATGGCGTAAACTTGGCTTGTCAGGGAAGGTGCATGACATCAAAATTACATGAAACCTACACGTGAAATTTAAATATAATTCATCTTTATCTTTCTGAGATATAGATTAAAAATACCAAACTTTCGAATATCCAAGATGGTCACCTGTCAGCCATATTATTTTCGTATCAGCCCTCCATATTGAATATGAAAAACAAGGGACAAAGGGGAACCAGCATATTTAATTTACCACAGGTCTACAAGCTAGTATAATTGTAAAAATCCAAGATGGCCGCCTCTGGACCTTTTTGTCTCCAAAATAGAACATGCACAGTAGAGGACCAAGTGGAACCTTCCTAAGTAATTTGAGAATGTTGTCCAGAAATTGCAGCAAGTCACTATAAACTTGTACTTACTATGAATCTCATCGTTGACCCTCTTGTCGCATACACTTGAGTTGCACTTCATTGCATAGTCGTTCACAATCTTCATGTCCATCGTCTCACCACAGCCGGAATCGCGGTCTGACCGGCATACTACACACATACCAGCCCAGGCTGCAAAACAGATAACATCTCGTGTTCATCGGGAAACAACTGAATGTTGACTAACACTATAAACGGTTGTGTTATGGATAGGGTTAAGTTCACGTAAATCATCGATGCGAAAAACAAAATAACATTGTGAATATACTCATGTAAAATATTTACACACGTGTAAATGACTTATTGTGACGTCATGTTATGATCATGATACTTAAAAATTATCTACAAGTATAAATTAATCGGATTGACCTCGTGAGCTTTGCCTGTTTCTCATTTGATTCTATCATGCAGTTACCTGTAAAACATAGAAAATTTATCATCGATTTATTTATTTGTGACCTAGACTTGTAGTCGGGAGATTTCTCGTTTGACTCCGGCCAATTTTGCTTCATGTTATTGCAAATTATCAATCACTAAATAATTTAGCTTTTGACATTTGACCTGGTGACCTTCTCCTGCAGTTTGGCAACTTTGTATTTGATTTTAGCCAGCTTTATTCCATATTATTATAAAAAAAAACCAGGAAAATAGTTCAAATTTGACCTTAACCCGGTGATTTTTACTTGTGTTCTATTGACTTCTCATTTGATTTCTATCAATTTTGTGTCATTTTATCATAAACGTTTACCCTTAACCCGTCAGTCGAAATACGTACTCTGCCAAAGCCAAAATCATCAATAACGTCGTCAAAATCAACTCGTCAATCAACATACTCCGCCATCTTAGATACAGATAGGTAGGTAAACAAAAGCGATGACGTAACACACTCAAATGATGGAATTGGTGGATGAGGGGCCTTTGGTTAAGGGCTACTAAGCTCGCCATCTTGATATCGTTTCCACCCATATTCATTAAATTTCAATTACGACAAGCAATCTCTGATGTTATTTGCCTTTCGGGTCTCGACCTTGTGGTCAAACAGATGGCAGATTCACTTTTCATAGAAATTGCTTCAGACAAACTTCGATAATATCCTTGTATGGAAGACTGATGTTTTAAACCTTACCTTTCCCCTAGAGATTGATTCCACTTCCACCAAGGATGCTTCAGACTAAATTTCGGCTAAATCAATTCATTCCTACAGGAGAAGTAGAATTGCAAAATTTACATTTCTGGGCCCCTCCCTCCGTCCCATGGAGGCCGAGCACCAATATCCATAAAAAATTGGTTCCACTTTCCCAAAGATGCTTCAGACCAAATTTGGCCAATGGCCTACAGGAGGAGTAGGGTTTTAAAAAATTTGCTCTATTTCCCCAATTTGACTCCACCTCCCCCGCTCCAAGGGACCGAGACCTTATGTCAGTACAAGATTGATTTCCCTTCACCCAAGAATGCTTCAGACCCAATTTGGGCAAAAGTCATTAATTTACTGCAGAAGGAGAAGAATTTTAAATAATTTACTCTATTTCCGTATTGAGCCACGCCCCTTTCGTCCCAAGGGACCGAGGCCTAATGTTATACAGGATTAATTCTCCTTCACCCTAGAATACTTCAGCCGTTTTTGGGAAATATTCACATTCTTGCCTACAGGTGAAGAATGGTTTTAAAGAATTTGCTCTATTTCCCTTATTGGGTTCCGCATCCTTCCGACCCAGGGGACCGAGACAACACGTCTATACAAGACTGATTTCTCTCATTGAAAAATTCTTCAAATCAAATTGGGAAATTTCCACTCATCACTACAAGAGGAATTGGATTTTAAAGAACATGCCAAATTTCCCTTTTTGGGCCTCACACCTCCCGACCCTGGGTGTAGAAACCCAACATTTTTATAAACTTGGTTCCCCTTCACCAAGAATGCTTCTGACCGTTTTTTCAGTCGTCCATGACTAGTAGCGATTTTTAGTAAAATGCTGACGGACGCCATACGGACGACGAGTTGTAACAGTGACACTGATCTTTAACCTCAGTCCAACGCAAGCGCGAAGAAGCATTGGATAAATTTTGAGATATCTAATACACTGCCATTCCATTATGTCTAAACGACATTTGGTAAGAAAAGGGTTGATAAAAGTTTTTAACAAGAAACAGAGTATACGTATGCATCACCATACGTCACGCTGAGAGTACATCAACTTATGTGTAAATATTAATTAAAAACTGACTTTCGACAATATCTTGGTAAATAACTACAATTAAATGTGAGTAAATTGAATAAATATAGTTTACATCTATTCCTAGGTTTAGGAACACAAATTCAACGAAAACATTCGGTTAGCTGGCCTAGCCTCAAAGCTATGCACACTCCTTGGAACAGTCGATACTCTCAGCCTCTAGGAATAAAAATTAGCGTAAAAGATCATATTTCTGACGGAATAGGGGTAAGACTTTATACAACGGTTTTTGTTTCTCGGAGACATATTTAAACGCGCGAAATACAAACCAACACAACTGTAAATTCACATATTTATCGATATTCGTGCGTGGCGATGAGGCATGCACCAGAGTATGAGACCACAACAGTATGAGACCTATGAGACCACAAGAGTATGAGACCTATGAGACCACAACAGAATGAGACCACAAAAGTATGAGACCTATCAGACCACAAGAGTATGAGACCTATGAGACCACAACAGAATGAGACCACAAGAGTATGAGACCTATGAGACCACAAGAGTATGAGACCACAAGAGTATGAGACCACAACAGAATGAGACCACAAGAGTATGAGACCACAAGAGTATCCACAAGAGAATGAGACCACAAGAGTATGAGACATATGAGACCACAAGAATATGAGACCACAAGAGAATGAGACCACAACAGAATGAGACCACAAGAGTATGAGACATATGAGACCACAAGAGTATGAGACCACAAGAGTATGAGACCACAAGAGTATCCACAACAGAATGAGACCACAACAAAATGAGACCACAAGAGTATAAGACACAAGAGTATGAGACCACAAGAGTATGAGACAACAAGAGTATCCACAAGAGAATGAGACCACAAGAGTATGAGACATATGAGACCACAAGAGTATGAGACCACAAGAGTATGAGACCAAAAGAGTATGAGACATATGAGACCACAAGAGTATGAGACATATGAGACCACAAGATTATGAGACCACAAGAGTATCCACAAGAGAATGAGACCACAAGAGTATGAGACCACAAGAGACCATGAGACCACAAGAGTATGAGACCATGAGACAAAGAGATGAGACAAGAGATGAGACCACAAGAGTATGAGACATATGAGACCAAAAGAGTATGAGACCACAAGAGTATTAGACCAAAAGACTATGAGACATAATAGACAAAAAGAGTATGAGACAACAAGAGTATGAGACCAAAAGAGTATGAGACATATGAGTCCAAAAGAGTATGAGACCACAAGAGTATGAGACCACAAGAGTATGAGACCACAAGAGTATGAGACATATGAGACCACAAGAGTATGAGACCACAAGAATATGAGACATATGAGACCAAAAGAGTATGAGACCACAAGAGTATGAGACCACAACATAATGAGACCACAAGAGTATGAGACCACAAGAGTATGAGACCACAAGAGTATCAACAAGAGTATCAACAAGACAATGAGACCACAAGAGTATGAGACATATGAGACCAAAAGAGTATGAGACCACAAGAGTATGAGACCACAAGAGTATGAGACCACAAGAGTATGAGACATATGAGATAACAATAGTATGAGACCACAAGAGTATGAGACCACAAGAGTATGAGACATATGAGACCACAAGAGTATGAGACCACAAGAGTATGAGACCACAACATAATATGAGACCACAAGAGTATGAGACCACAAGAGTATCCACAAGAGAATGAGACCACAAGAGTATGAGACATATGAGACCACAAGAATATGAGACCACAAGAGTATGAGACATATGAGACCAAAAGAGTATGAGACCACAAGAGTATGAGACCAAAAGAGTATGAGACATATGAGACCAAAAGAGTATGAGACCACAAGAGTATGAGACCAAAAGAGTATGAGGCCACAAGAGCATGAGACATATGAGACCATGAGACATATGAGTCCAAAAGAGTAGACCACAAGAGTATGAGACCACAAGAGTATGAGACAAATGAGACCACAAGAGAATGAGACAACAAGAGTATGAGACATATATGAGACCACAAGAGTATGAGACCACAAGAGTATCCACAACAGAATGAGACCACAACAGAATGAGACCACAAGAGAATGAGACATATGAGTCCAAATGAGTATGAGACCACAAGAGGATGAGACCACAAGAGTATGAGACCACAAGAGTATGAGACCACAAGAGTATGAGACAACAAGAGTATGAGACCACAAGAGTATGAGACATATGAGACCACAAGAGTATGAGACCACAAGAGTATGAGACCACAAGAGTATGATACCAAAAGAGTATGAGACATATGAGACCACAAGAGTATGAGACCACAAGAGTATGAGACATATGAGACCACAAGATTATGAGACCACAAGAGTATCCACAAGAGAATGAGACCACAAGAGTATGAGACATATGAGACCACAAGAGTATGAGACAACAAGAGTATGAGACATATGAGACCAAAAGAGTATGAGACCACAAGAGTATGAGACCACAACAGAACACAAAGAGTATGAGACCACAAGAGTATGAGACAAGAGTATGAGACACAAGAGAATGAGACCAAGAATGAGACATGAGACCACAAGAGTATGAGACCAAAAGAGTATGAGACCACAAGAGTATGAGACCAAAAGAGTATGAGGCCACAAGAGCATGAGACCACAACAGAATGAGACCACAATAGTATGAGACATATGAGACCACAAGAGTATGAGACCACAAGAGTATGAGACCACAAGAGTATGAGACCACAAGAGTATGAGACATATGAGACCACAAGAGTATGAGACCACAAGAGTATGAGACATATGAGACCAAAAGAGTATGAGACCACAAGAGTATGAGACCACAACAGAATGAGACCACAAGAGTATGAGACCACAAGAGTATCCACAACAGAATGAGACCACAAGAGTATGAGACAACAAGAGTATGAGACAACAAGAGTATGAGACAACATATGAGACCACAAGAGTATGAGACCACAACAGTATGAGACCACAAGAGTATGAGACATATGAGATAACAATAGTATGAGACCACAAGAGTATATGAGACCACAAGAGTATGAGACCACAAGAGTATGAGACATATGAGATAACAATAGTATGAGACCACAAGAGTATATGAGACCACAAGAGTATGAGACCACAAGAGTATGAGACAACAAGAGTATCCACAAGAGAATGAGACCACAACAGAATGAGACCACCAGAGTATGAGACATATGAGACCACAAGAGTATGAGACCACAAGAATATGAGACATATGAGACCAAAAGAGTATGAGACCACAAGAGTATGAGACCACAACAGAATGAGACCACAAGAGTATGAGACCACAAGAGTATGAGACCACAAGAATATGAGACATATGAGACCAAAAGAGTATGAGACCACAAGAGTATGAGACCACACCAGAATGAGACCACAAGAGTATGACACCACAAGAGTATCCACAAGAGAATGAGACCACAAGAGTATGAGACCACAAGAGTATGAGACCACAACAGAATGAGACCACAATAGTATGAGACAACAACAGAATGAGACCACAACAGAATGAGACATATGAGACCACAAAAGAATAAGACCACAAGAGTATGAGACATATGAGACCACAAGAGAATGAGACCACAAGAGAATGAGACCACAAGAGTATGAGACATATGAGACCACAAGAGTATGAGACCACAAGAGTATGAGACCAAAAGAGTATGAGACATATGAGACCACAAGAGTATGAGACCACAAGAGTATGAGACATATGAGACCAAAAGAGTATGAGACCACAAGAGTATGAGACCACAACAGAATGAGACCACAATAGTATGAGACCTATGAGACCACAAGAGTATCCACAAGAGAATGAGACCACAAGAGTATGAGACATATGAGACCACAAGAATATGAGACCACAAGTGAATGAGACCACAACAGAATGAGACCACAAGAGTATGAGACATATGAGATAACAATAGTATGAGACCACAAGAGTATATGAGACCACAAGAGTATGAGACCACAACAGAATGAGACCACAATAGTATGAGACCACAACAGAATGAGACCACAACAGAATGAGACCACAAGAGTATGAGACCTATGAGACCACAACAGAATGAGACCACAAAAGTATGAGACCACAACAGAATGAGACCACAACAGTATGAGACCACAACAGAATGAGACCACAAGAGTATGAGACCACAAGAGAATGAGACCACAACAGAATGAGACCACAAGAGTATGAGACATATGAGACCAAAAGAGTATGAGACCACAAGAGTATGAGACCACAACAGAATGAGACCACAATAGTATGAGACCACAACAGAATGAGACCACAATAGTATGAGACCTATGAGACCACAAGAGTATGAGACCACAAGAGTATCCACAAGAGAATGAGACCACAAGAGTATGAGACATATGAGACCACAAGAGTATGAGACCACAAGAGTATGAGACATATGAGACCAAAAGAGTATGAGACCACAAGAGTATGAGACCACAACGCAGAATAAATAGACCACAACAGTATCCTAGACCACATTTGTATCTATGAGACCACAAGTTGTTTTTGAGACCACAATAGAATGAGACCACAAGAGTATGAATATGAGACCAAAAGAGTATGAGACCACAAGAGTATATGATATGAGACCACAATTGATATATATGGTTTTAAATGTGAAGAGATGAACACACATTGTAGATGATAAATATAATCATCAATTTACAACGCACAGGCTATCCTAGCGCCAACCAATTTGTATCTTTAAGTGGTCTGTTCGTTGTTTTTACCAATGATATATAAAATCTTGAAATTCCTACAATCGAAATTTGAATATGATTCTTCATCTCGAGATATAACGATAAAGTTGTTGTTAACGGACAGACGTACCATGGACCATGGACAAAGGGCGATCTGAAAGGCCCATCATCTGAAAATGGCGGGTTAAAAAACAATAAACTAGATGACGCCCCCCTTGCCATTAGACTCATTCTGAAGCGACGACTTCCCCATAAAATAAACCATTTATTATCGTATCCTTGTCCGGGGTTCGGGCCCTGCGTCCTTTCACTAATATCAGTGTATCCCATAAATAAATTAGCATGAAGGAATATCACTATTCATAAACCACTTAATGTGACAAAGAAGGCAACGGCTTTATAAAATCTTTTATTTTGTTACAATAACGAAACAAACAATAAACAACTTCTGTGAGAAATAAACACATCATACATGATTACATAAACATTCTAATATTTTGTAACGATATTTTTATTTCTATTTTTGGTAAAAACAAAGATAACAGACGAACGATCTGATGGTAAACATACATATATCTTTACGTGTCCGTCATATCTCAATATGGAAACAAAGTCCGAGGCTGACAAGTTGAATAATGGGCCGGAACATCGCTTATAAATGCGACAGTGATGTCACGAAGGTCCTTGAAATGCTGTTCATGCAATAGGACTGTTTGTTTCAATTAAATAGCAATATGTAACCCATATACTTGTAAGTCGGAGAGTTATTTCCTTTACGCACATTCACACAAATACAATAAAGCAACATTCAGGAATGAAAAATCGATGAAAAAAGTAAGAAAATGTGAATCAAGACATCCAACATATTTCTTTGAAATTCTAAAACGTACCTCCATTGGTCTTCCGGTCGTATTTTTTTACCCGAGTTCTGACACCTATATTCTGTTCTAACCTAAATATATATCCTACTCTGGTCCCAATATCCTACTCTGGCCCCGATATTCTACTCTGGCCCCGAAATCCTACTCTGGTCCCAATATCCTACTCTGGCCCCGGTATTCTACTCTGGTCCCAATATCCTACTCTGGTCCCAATATCCTACTCTGGCCCCGATATTCTACTCTGGCCCCGAAATCCTACTCTGGTCCCAATATCCTACTCTGGCCCCGGTATTCTACTCTGGTCCCAATATCCTACTCTGGTCCCAATATCCTATTCTGGCCCCGATATTCTACTCTGGTCCCAATATCCTACTCTGGTCCCAATATCCTACTCTGGCCCCGGTATTCTACTCTGGTCGCAATATCCTACTCTGGCCCCGATATTCTACTCTGGTCCCAATATCCTACTCTGGCCCCGATATTCTACTCTGGTCCCAATATCCTACTCTGGCCCCGAAATCCTACTCTAACTCAAAAGCCCTACTCTGATCGTAGTATCATGTCCTTACCCTGCTACCCTACTGACCCCAATATCCTCTTCTAACTCTAAGACCATGTTATGACCTCTGCTGACCCCAATGCCATGGCTAGGTAAACACTTCCGTCCTGGTGGAGAAGAATGCCTTACAATATGTTACTGATTGTAAACATAAACAAGCGACTTTTTCATCTTCTCTGACAGAACGGGGCTACCCTATATAAGCCATCATCCTGTAATTTCTGTTTGGAACATGTAGTTGTCCGATTCTCTGACTCCATGGACAATCACAAGCATATAGTATTGGATCTGAACAATACTGCAGACACACAATGTGGACTAACATCAAAATTACAGCATACAACATTAAAAAGAGAGTACAAATAATTGATATGAAATCATAAGTGCATTTTGTGACAAGTTCAAAAGGTCATAACCTCGATTCATAAATAATTTCGGCAGGAATTGTGTATATAGTTTTGCTTCAGCTATAAAATCAGTACATCAATGTGCCCCTTTGGGCCCAATATCTGTGTCACTAATTACACATTTCTCAACAACAACAGTACCAGCATATGCACGAGAACAAGGATTCCGTTCCAAAAAACTCAATTATTTAATATTATTAACCGTGTTTATCTATAGGTGAGCTGAGCTATATATTGTTTGTTAATAAACAACTAACCGCGACTAACGAACACGTTATAAATATCGTTATAAAACAAACGCCGTCAGAATAAAGAATCGGACACTAGAACGGTCCAATTCTTTCGTAAACCATCCTCACTTCTTCCGTCAGTCGGCTATACAAGCGGTAGATCAATTGTTGTCGCCATGCTCCAGCTTTTTACTTCTGACTGAGATATATAATATGTATGTATTATACGTCCCTGCTTTTGAGAATTGTGCATCACCACTGTAATTTGGTTCCGTTCTTTTAATATTTGATATGATAATACATTCCCATAATGAAGAAAAAATAAAACACCCCCCCCCCCCCCCCACCCCCCCTCTTTCCGTCTTAAAGAAATCTTTCAATTTTCAGTTCAAACGATCAAAACAGGTACTGGTGTGTTCACTCGTGCGTTGTCAGTCTCGATTTCTTCAGCAAAAGGTCAGGACTGCAGTAGTCATCGCTGTTACTAACAGGAACATCGTGTCACTGACCAGTCTTCCTTGACCATTACATCCATCTCCAACACAGCGACATACACTGGAATGCATGTATTCCTTACAGCCCAACGGCAAGTGTTTACTGGCGGAAATATTGTAGTTACAGCCACGGACAACCAGTTCTACAACAAACAACATCATAATTACAGCCACGGACAACCAGTTCTACAACAAACAACATCACAATTACAGCCACGGACAACCAGTTCTACAACAAAATACATCACAATTACATCCACGGACAACCAGTTCTACAACAAACAACATCACAATTACAGCTTAGGACAACCAGTTCTACAACAAACAACATCACAATTACAGCTTAGGACAACTGAAACAAACAAGATCTAGGTTACGATCTCAATAAACCAGCTCTAAAACAAACAAGGTCAAGGTAACAGTCTCAATCAGCGAGCTCTGAAGTAAAACAGGGTCAAGGTTACAGCCTCAAACAACAAGCTCTGAAATAAAACAGGGTCAAGGTTACAGCCTCAAACAACAAGCTCTGAAATAAAACAGGGTCAAGGTTACAGCCTCAAACAACAAGCTCTGAAATAAAAAAGGGTCAAATTTACAGCCTCACACTTACATTCTCGAGCAACCAATATTACATGTCAAGATTTCAGCCTTGGAATTCTACCTTCCGAAAACACAATTCAATACCAATCCAATTTTGTATGCAAAGTAAAATTGCATGCTCCAACAAATCTTGATATAGATATTTTTACAATTGGAAATATCACTTTTCAACATTTTTCTCAAGTTTACAAATGGCAGTACACAGCCTACCTTAATTACGATCACGATAGGAGGGAATATTCACCATAGCATTTGTCCATTTGACTAATTGTTAGTTACGGCCACGATAAGTGTGAATATTCACCATAGCATTTGTCCATTTGGTTAATTACGACCACGATAAGTGTGAATATTCACCATAGCATTTGTCCATTATGTTAAATTTTAATGAAAAATGATATAATAGAATCTAATACGCTACCTTGAATGTATTCATTGGTGATTATTTTCTTACACCCTACAGGAGATAAAGAAGCGTCACACTCGGAGATATAATTTCCCTTCTCCCTCTCCGCCACAGTGAGCGTCCTTCCGCAGCCCGGAGTTCGGTCGGATCGACAGTTGTAACACGATAGTGTATAGCCTGAAAATTAATCACGAGACTTTTAATTAACAACACGTGTAAATCGTTTTCATGTAGAACATACGGTTATTTACAAAAACAACCTTAGTTTATTCCACGTATAACTAATGGTTAATGTAACGTGGCTTACTTTTGTTACCAAACATAAAAAAAACAGCATAAACATGAACTAAGCGATAATTAGAAAACAAGATCGAAACAAGACTGAAAGCAACATTCTTAACGGGGCCATAATTGTGAGAAATGAAATAGAAATATTAAGGAATTCAACAAAATATATACATATAAGAATCAGAGACAGGATTAATATACCAATACAGAAAACAGATATATATGTATATATATATATGTGTGTGTGTGTGTGTGTGTGTGTGTGACATAATTAAGATAAAAATTACAGCCTTTATAGCACAAAGAACCAAGCAGAACATGAGCATGCTAACAAAGCAAACAGCATACAATATAGCCTGTACTTTTGTGTAATTCAGTTTGATAACAGCCTTTACTTAACCATACAATATAGCCTGTACTTTTGTGTAATTCAGTTTGATAACAGCCTTTACTTAACCATACAATATAGCCTATACTTTTGTGCAATTCAATTTGATAACAGCCTTTACTTAATCATACAATATACCCTGTACTTTTGTGCAATTCAGTATGAAAGAGTCGAGTGTGTGGGCAGGCTGACACACACGGAAAAATGTCTACTTAACGTTTCATAATATGACCAGAAATGTTAGAGAATGTCTATGTTCGCAGATTGCTTGTCCGTATGGAAATTCAGGATGTATATATTGAGTATTGAAGGACAAGTTATTGATCAATGTAATTAATGAGGATGTTTTCAGTGACATTCAGGGTGGACCGGATGATTGTTTTTAGTAGTTGTTTCATTCATTATGCACATCGGTCATAATGACACGCGAGTTTGACGTCACCTAGTGATGCAGTCCTAATGACACGTGGGTTTGACGTCATCTAATGATACGTTCCTAATGACACGTGGGTTTGACTTCACCTTATGATACGGTCCTATTGACACGTGGGTTTGACGTCACCTAATGATACGGTCCTAATGAAAAGTGGGTTTGACGTCACCTAATGATACAGTCCTTATGACACGTGGGTTTGACGTCACCTAGTGATACGGTCCTAATGACATATGGGTTTGACCTCACCTAATGATACGGTCCTATTTATACGTGGGTTTGACGTCACCTCATGATACGGTCCTAATGACACGTGGGTTTGACGTCAACTTATGATATGGTCCTAATGACACGTGGGTTTGACGTCACCTAACGATACGGTCCTAATGACATATGGGTCTGACGTCACCTAATGATACGGTCCTAATGACACGTGGGTTTGACTTCACCTAATAATACGGTCCTAATGAAACGTGGGTTTGACGTCACCTAATGACACGGTCCTGATGACACGTGGGTTTGACGTCACCTAAAGATATGGTCCTGATGACACATTGGTTTGACTTCACCTAATGATACGGTCCTAATGACACGTGGGTTTGAGTCACCTAATGATATGGTCCTAATGACACGTGGGTTTGACGTCACCTAATGATACGGTCCTAATGACACGTGGGTTTGACGTCACCTAATGATACGGGAACATATTATCAGTAAATAACTATAACAAACAACAACGATCACAAACAACACACCATCACCGTATCAACACAAAGCATCACGGGTACGCAATCATTTATATTGAACACGTCCACACATGCGATGAAGTTTCTTAACCGTTACTAAACTATCGTTTGATGTAAAATGTTTCACTTAAAAAATGTCGTCCAGCACAATTTTGCAAATGACAGCTTCCTTAATGTGAACATTTCAAAACAAGCAAAAGTCCCAGCAGTTCATAGCGGTATTAGGCGCTAAATGGTTTTTTTTTTTCATTAATGCCTTTAACAGGATCGCATGCAATGTCTGCCAGGCAGAAGGAATGATGTCACAATGAGATTAAGCGTCTACATATACATTTATATACACATACATACCGGCGATCATAACTCCTCTAAACGTGCTCAACACATAGATTAAACATGTTTACCATATTTCAGAAAAGACGCAACGAAATAGCCATCATTGTTAATCATATCACTTTGGAGTTTGTAACTTCTCGGTAAACATGACGTATTTTCCATTTCTATTAATTAATTAACAGGCTGATGTAATACCTAGCCTAGTGCGACAAAACAACGACATGTGTAGCCTTGACATATACACACATACAAGGGGCTGACACTTAACAGCAGCTGCAGTTTTTAGCATGAAGATTTCTATCTTTTTTTACAAATGTCTGCCACCAACAAGTCACAAAGAAAAAAAATTGTCTAAACCGGAAATAACAAAAAACGTTGTTAGCCCGAACCGGACAGAGCTTAAAGAATGTTAGTCTGAACTAGGTGGAGCGAAAAGGTTATATTTCTTAAGCAGACATAGGATATGGTTAGTAGCAAGGCGAAATAAACTCACATTTCTTTTGTTCCAATGGCTGCCTCCAGCAAGTCACGTATTTGTTGTACGTAGGACAACGGGAGTTTTGACACTGCTGTTTTATTTGAAAAAGAAAACGCCATCTTACGCCCGAAAATGGCAAACACCAATAGTTGTAACGGCGCGGTAACGGCGTGTAACGTTCAAAATGTCATAAACAAGGAAATAGTTCGTACCCATAACACGTCAGATTTGTATGTGGTGACACTAATTGAAAGTTGAGGTATTTTGCTTCTCCTGGTTCCATATATAATTCTAGTTTGTTGTCTTTGTCAGAGGCGGAATTTATCAACCTGGCTAGCTGCTTTGTTTTGATCCTATCGATCGCATCCTCGACATTTTAGGGGTTACGATCCGTAACGGTCTAGTGATCGTGATGCCTGGAGTATCGATGATGATGGATCGTTTCGTTAGGAGTTTGAGGAGCAGCTGATTCGATTGAGATGATTTTTATGTTAATGTCTGTATAATCATGGTTTCAAAACACCATATCAGTTCAGTATTAAATTGCATGGTTTCATCGATTAAGAATTATATAATAGATCAGAAAACAAATGTTGATTGTGTTTGGGCTGCTTTCTTCATGTATTAATCAGGACCTGTCGATAGGAGTATCAACTGACGAGGAGACAATTTAATATCGAGCGTGTTTATATTGATGTATTGTTGTCCCAGAGCCGCATCAATGGTAACTGGGTCTCAACACCAATCCTGTATCAACAGTAACAGGGTCTCAACACCAATCCTGTATCAACAGTAACAGGGTCTCAACACCAATGCTGTATCACAGTAACAGGGTTTCAACAAAAACCCTAACACATTGGTAACAGGGTCTCAACACCAACCCTGTATCAACAGTAACAGGGTCTCAACACCAACCCCGTATCAGCAGTAACAGGGTCTCTGAATACCAACTCTGTATCAGCAGTAACAGGGTCTCAACACCAACCCTGTATCAACAGTAACGGGGTCTCAACACCAATCCTGTATCAACAGTAACAGGGTCTCAACACCAACCCCGTATCAGCAGTAACAGGGTCTCAACACCAATCCCGTATCAACAGTAACGGGGTCTGAATACCAACTCTGTATCAGCAGTAACAGGCACTCAACACCAACCCCGTATCAACAGTAACGGGGTCTCAACACCAATCCTGTATCAACAGTAACAGGGTCTCAACACAAACCCTGTCACATTCGTAACAGGGTCTAAACACCAAGCCTGTATCAACAGTAACATGGTCTCAACACCAACCCTGTATCAACGGTAACGGAGTCTCAACGCCAACCCTGAATCAACAGTAAAAGGGTCTCAACACCAACCCTGTATCAACAGTAACGGAGTCTCAACACCAACCCCGTATCAACAGTAACAGGGTCTCAATACCAACTCTGTATCAGTAGTAACAGTATCTCAACACCAACCCCGTATCAACAGTAACAGGGTCTCAACAACAACCCCGTATCAACAATAACAGGGTCTCAACACAGACCCTGTCACATTGGTAACAGGGTCTCAACACCAACCCCGTATCAGCAGTAACAGAGTCTCAACACCAATCCTGTATCAACAGTAACAGGGTCTCAACACAAACCCTGTCACATTGGTAACAGGGTCTCAACACCAACCCCGTATCAGCAGTAACAGGGTCTCAACACCAATCCTGTATCAACAGTAACAGGGTCTCAACACAAACCCTGTATCAACAGTAACAGGGTCTCAACACAAACCCTGTCAAATTGGTAACAGGATTTCAACACCAACCCCGTATCAACAATAACAGAGTCTCAACACCAATCCTGTATCAACAGTAACGGGGTCTCGAATACCAACTCTGTATTAGCAGTAACAGGGTCTCAACACAAACCCTGTCACATTGGTAACAGAGTCTCAATACCAACCCTGTATCAGCAGTAACGGAGTCTCAACACCAATCCTGTATTAACAGTAACAGGGTCTCAACACAAACCCTGTCACATTGGTAACAGGGTCTCAAAACCAACCCAGTATCAGCAGTAACGGGGTCTCAACACCAACCCCGTATCAACAGTAACGGGGTCTCAATACCAACCCTGTATCAACAGTAACAGGGTCTGAACACCAACCCTGTATCAACAGTAACGGGGTCTCAATACCAACTCTGTATCAGCAGTAACAGGGTCTCAACACCAACCCCGTATCAACAGTAACGGGGTCTCAACAGTAACAGGGTCTCAACACCAACCCTGTATCAATAGTAACAGAGTCTCAACACCAAACCCGTATCAACAGTAACGGGGTCTCAACACCAACCCTGTATCAACAGTAACAGGGTCTCAACACCAACCCTGTATCAACAGTAACAAGGTATCAACACCAACCCTGTATCAATAGTAACAGAGTCTCAACACCAACCCTGTATTAGCAGTAACAGGGTCTCAACACCAACCCCGTATCAACAGTAACGGGGTCTCAACACCAATCCTGTATCAACAGTAACAGGGTCTCAACACAAACCCTGTCACATTCGTAACAGGGTCTCAACACCAACCCTGTATCAACAGTAACAGGGTCTCAACACAAACCCTGTCACATTGGTAACAGGGTCTCAACACCAACCCCGTATCAACAGTAACAGAGTCTCAATACCAACTCTGTATCAGCAGTAACAGAGTCTCAACACCAACCCTGTATCAACAGTAACGGGGTCTCGAATACCAACTCTGCATCAGCAGTAACGGGGTCTCAACACAAACCCTGTCACATTGGTAACAGGGTCTCAACACCAACCCCGTATCAGCAGTAACAGAGTCTCAACACCAATCCTGTATCAACAGTAACAGGGTCTCAACACAAACCCTGTCACATTGGTAACAGGGTCTCAACACCAACCCCGTATCAGCAGTAACAGGGTCTCAACACCAATCCTGTATCAACAGTAACAGGGTCTCAACACAAACCCTGTCACATTGGTAACAGGGTCTCAATACCAACCCTGTATCAGCAGTAACAGGGTCTCAACACCAACCCTATATCAACAATAACAGAGTCTCAACACCAATCCTGTATCAACAGTAACAGGGTCAACAGTAACAGAGTCTCAACACCAATCCTGTATCAACAGTAACAGGGTCTCAACACAAACCCTGTCACATTGGTAACAGGGTCTCAACACCAACCCTGTATCAACAGTAACAGGGTCTCAACACCAACCGTCTCAACACAAACCCTGTATCAACAATAACAGAGTCTCAACACCAATCCTGTATCAACAGTAACAGGGTCTCAACACAAACCCTGTCACATTGGTAACAGGGTCTCAACACCAACCCTGTATCAACAGTAACAGGGTCTCAACACCAACCCTGTATCAACACCAACCCTGTAACAGAGTCTCAACACCAACCCTGTATCAACAGTAACAGGGTCTCAACACAAACCCTGTCACATTGGTAACAGGGTCTCAACACCAACCCTGTATCAACAGTAACAGGGTCTCAACACAAACCCTGTCACATTGGTAACAGGGTCTCAATACCAACCCTGTATCAGCAGTAACAGGGACTCAACACCAACCCTGTAAACAGAGTCTCAACACCAACCCTGTATCAACAGTAACGGGGTCTCGAATACCAACTCTGCATCAGCAGTAACAGGGTCTCAACACAAACCCTGTCACATTGGTAACAGAGTCTCAATACCAACCCTATATCAGCAGTAACGGAGTCTCAACACCAATCCTGTAAGGGTCACAAACCCCACATTGGTATCAACAGTAACAGTAACAGTCTCAACACCAATCCTGTATCAACAGTAACAGGGTCTCAACACAGGGTCTCAACTCCTGTATCAACAGTAACAGGGTCTCAACACAAACCCTGTCATCATTGGTAACAGGGTCTCAACACCAACCCTGTATCAGCAGTAACAGGGTCTCAACACAAACCCTGTCACATTGTATCTCAATACCAACCCTATATCAGTAACAGTCTCAACACCAATCCTGTATCAACAGTAACAGGGTCTCAACACAAACCCTGTCACATTGGTAACAGGGTCTCAACACCAACCCTGTATCAACAGTAACAGGGTCTCAACACCAACCCTGTATCAACAGTAACAGGGTCTCAACACCAACCCTGTATCAGCAGTAACAGGGTCTCAACACAAACCCTGTCACATTGGTAACAGGGTCTCAATACCAACCCTGTATCAGCAGTAACAGGGTCTCAACACCAACCCTATATCAACAATAACAGAGTCTCAACACCAATCCTGTATCAACAGTAACAGGGTCTCAACACAAACCCTGTCACATTGGTAACAGGGTCTCAACACCAACCCTGTATCAACAGTAACGGGGTCTCAACACCAACCCCGTGTACAGTAACAGGTCTCAACACCAACCCTGTATCAACAGTAACAGGGTCTCAACACCAACCCTGAATCAACAGTAACAAGGTATCAACACCACCAACCCTGTATCAACAGTAACAGGGTCTCAACACCAACCCTGTATCAGCAGTAACAGGGTCTCAACACCAACCCCGTATCAACAGTAACAGAGTCTCAATACCAACTCTGTATCAGCAGTAACAGAGTCTCAACACCAACCCTGTAATATTGGTAACAGAGTCTCAATACCAACCCTGTATCAGCAACCCTGTATCAGTAACAGTAACACAAACCCTGTCACATTGGTAACAGAGTCTCAATACCAACCCTATATCAGCAGTAACAGGGTCTCAACACAAACCCTGTCACATTGGTAACAGGGTCTCAATACCAACCCTGTATCAGCAGTAACAGGGACTCAACACCAACCCCTTTATCAACAATAACAGAGTCTCAACACCAATCCTGTATCAACAGTAACAGGGTCTCAACACAAACCCTGTCACATTGGTAACAGGGTCTCAACACCAACCCTGTATCAACAGTAACAGAGTCTCAACACCAATATCAGTAACAGTAACACCAACCCAGTATCAGCAGTAACGGGGTCTCAACACCAACCCCGTATCAACAGTAACGGGGTCTCAATACCAACCCTGTATCAGCAGTAACAGGGTCTCAACACAAACCCTGTCACATTGGTAACAACACCAACCCTCAACAGTAACAGGGTCTCAACACCAACTCTGTATCAGCAGTAACAGTAACACCAATCCTGGTAACAGGGTCAACACAAACCCTGTCACATTGGTAACAGGGTCTCAACACCAACCCTGTATCAACAGTAACGGGGTCTCAACACCAACCCCGTATCAACAGTAACAGGGTCTCAACACCAACCCCGTATCAACAATAATGGGGTCTCAACACAACCCCTGTCATATTGGTAACAGGGTCTCAACACCAACCCGGTATCAACAGTAACAGGGTCTCAACACCAACCCCGTATCAACAATAACGGGGTCTCAACACAACCCCTGTCATATTGGTAACAGGGTCTCAACACCAACCCCGTATCAGCAGTAACAGAGTCTCAACACCAACCCCGTATCAGCAGTAACAGGGTCTCAACACCAATCTTGTATCAACAGTAAGGGGTCTCAACATCAACCCTGTATCAACAGTAACAGGGTCTCAACACCAACTCTGTATCAGCAGAATGTTAATATACAAAGGACGGTATCAGCAGAATGTTTCAGTTATTGACATTTTACAATTGATACTGATTCTTGTGAATTCAGGGAACACTTATTGTCCTTTTTTTCCAATATTAGGACACGCGAAAACAAATGACACATTCTCGCAATAAATATGTGTTAATTATTCGAAATGTCGGGAAGGTATTGCTATTATATATATACATGTTTTCTTGATGTGCATAAATTCCTATCTGTATGTCACGAAATCTACATGAAGATGACAAACAGCTCCATCAGGCGCCGCCTAGGGGGATACTTGATATACATTTATACACAGTAAAACATTTCAGCAATCACGGCACAGAGAAAACGATGTTATAGTAATTAGCCCAGAAAAGTATCTACCAAGGACTTTTACTTTACTCAGCTCTCCATCAGTCTGCAATTAAAAATGCATTGTCCCAGTTACCAAAAAGGTTGGTCAGCAGCTACAGCTCTCTAAACAGAGATTTATAATTGTATGTGTGGCAAAATTGGAAAATATACATTACAGCCAGATTGTTAATTAAATTGCGTCCAAGTGAGGACCGAAAGTGTTCAAACTTATCAGGCTACATAAACGACAAAATAAAGACGGCAAAATGCACGAACCCAAACATTTAAATTTTAGATTTCATTATAACTTTCATTATTGCGTGATTTCAAAAATAATAGCGTGTATGAATTAAAATCTGACATGCGACATCGCGGCAAACCTCCGGGACTGAAATCCACCAGTGTGATCTACCACCAAATAATCGGACATGCTCCCCTGGGATCCAGCCAGTTTTGCGCCCAACCGATCGAGCGTAAGCGATGTTACTAACCGAGCAATGCATTGTGGCTAGTATTTTCCTGGGATACAGAATTCTACAAAACGTTCGTTTCGATAAAGTTGTGTTGTAGAATTAAATTGCATCACACACGCTTTGTCATTCTAGAACATGTCAGTGATGCTAAGGCGTATTGTTAAACCATTATCATTTAATACACCATTCTTATACATACGATTACGAAATACAAATATTTTATCACTGGCGTCTAATCGTTACTGTGTACTTGACAAAGTGGTCTTATTTTGGACAGGATCCAGTTATCTGTTAAGTCGGTACTTATGTCAAGGATCAGATAACAAATTTAATCACATAACAAACATTATACAACAGTCCGCCTCAGTCATAAAAACGAAATACTATAATTTGATATATTCTTTATCGTCTTTACATTTTCTGTAAGTCTGACTATAGTTCCAAACCAGGGGGAGATAAGATGATCGTAAATTTCTGAGATAGGTCTGACTATAGTTGAAAACCAGGGAGAGATAAGCTGATTGTAAATTTCTCTGAGAGTGGTCTGACTATAGTTCCAAACCAGGGAGAGATAAGCTGATTGTAA
Source organism: Ylistrum balloti (assembly GCF_031769215.1). Lineage (NCBI taxonomy): Eukaryota > Metazoa > Mollusca > Bivalvia > Pectinida > Pectinidae > Ylistrum > Ylistrum balloti. The sequence continues at coordinate 162,138 of NW_026782672.1, read as the reverse complement.
TTTCTCTGAGATAGGTCTGACTATAGTTCCAATCCAGGGGGAGATAAGCTACTTGAAAAATTTCTCTGAGATAGGTCTGACTATAGTTCCAATCCAGGGGGAGATAAGCTACTTGAAAAATTTCTCTGAGATAGGTCTGTCTATAGTTCCAATCCATAGTTCTCTGAGATAGGTCTGTCCCTACCCAGGGGGAGATAAGCTGATTGTAATTTCTCTGAGATAGGTCTGACTTTAGTTCCAAACTAGGGGAAGATAAGCTAATTGTATATTTCTCTGAGATAGGTCTTACTTTAGTTCCAAACTAGGGGGATATAAGCTAATTGTAAATTTCTCTGAGATAAGTCTGACTATAGCTCCAATCCAGGGGGAGATAAGCTACTTGAAAAATTTCTCTGAGATAGGTCTGACTATATTTCCAATCCAGGGGGAGATAAGCTACTTGAAAAATTTCTCTGAGATAGGTCTGACTATAGTTCCAACCCAGGGGGAGATAAGCTGATTGTAATTTCTCTGAGATAGGTCTGACTATAGTTCCAATCCAGGGGGAGATAAGCTGATTGTAATTTCTCTGAGATAGGTCTGACTTAAGTTCCAAACTAGGGGGATATAAGCTAATTGTAAATTTCTCCAAGATAAGTCTGACTATAGTTACAAACCAGGGGAAGACAACCCAATTGTATATTTCTCTGAGAGTTGTCTGACTATAGTGCCAAACCAAGGGGAGATAAGCTAACACAAGAATTTCGAAGAGCAATCCTTTACAAATATTTCATTGTCTAGTAGCCAGTCTAACGTGAGAAGTGTTAATATAGAAATAAAAACAGTTCCAAACATTCTACATTGAGTCGTGAAAATCTGAGTCAGTCGGAAGGATGTAAATTATCATCCGATCTCTGCTGGTCGAACACTTCGTTATACTACGCCCCCTTGATTTTCATATCGAATAGTCTGCTCACAAGCAAGAACAGTGCATTCGCCACTGAAAGGGTTCAGCGGTTGTATTAAGTTATATATATATGATTCATTATTGATTGGCTTGCAGCAGCGATGTCTGTGCTGAAAGGCTTAGACGAACACGCATGGCTGAAAACAAACGCGATTTTATTTAAAATTATCAACTTTTCCCCTAGACATACTGCTTCGGTTAGAGTACCGCAGATTCGTCAATGTCACAATCTACCAAGCATTATGTGACCTTCACATATAGGGAGCAGAGATGTCGGATGTATAGGACTATACACAGCTTATCATAAGCTTAACTGGTCAAGGAAAATAAATTCAGTACCAATTTCAATTTGTATTTTTTCATTTTGTAAAAAATACATGATTTATAAGAAAGTTTTATCCACAGAACATTTCATTTCGTTGTGAATTTTTTCTCAGGTAAATACCCTCGGCGATGTTTTTAGAGGTCATGGTGAAGTGGTAACGACGACGTGGCCTGGATTGTTGGCTTATCACACTAAGAAATTGTTTAACAAAGGTCTGTTGATGTTACCACGTATTTCGCCAATGAAAACCGTCAGCACATAGTTTGTATGCTGTACCGCGTAGTCATGGAAACATAAAAGAACGATTTGTGGATCACAAACACTCCAAAAAGGGGTGTTTCTTCTCGTTTACACAATAAATTTACGTCTTTATATCACCAAATATAACGAGACAATTTAACTTTTAACAAAATATGGGATATGAAATACATACCTACAGTGGCCAGGCTGCCTAATATCACAGTTGTTACAATTATTCTCTGCATTTTTGTTCGTTTGAGTATACAAACAACACAGCGTGTATTTTCCTGCAGCTGATGTCAAGGTGAAATGGACGCGATTGTAGCACACACATCCACACACGCATGCTCATTAGACTGACAGCCGCGCTTCATCCGACAACAAGAGGCCCATACAGGACAGTCGATATCGATTTAAGATAAATAACACCAATAACAGCCTTAATTCTGTATTAGAACAAACCGTGGCAAGATTTAGGAAGTGACTCTAGTATGTAACCGCTCGTCGCTTCATTAAGAAATGATGTATCAGTATGGACACCCCAGCTTCACCTCTCGTCATCCGCTTGATACACATATGAAAACCCGTTAATGTAAAAACTGGATGTAAATACGTACGGAGTCTAGGTAAGGGAGCAGAATTCTTCAGCCTGGGGCATTTATGTAGTACAACGTCGCGATACAATGATTGGACACGCTTTTCTGTGATATGCTGATATTTGAGACTTTTTGAGGCCAAGTTTGAAGAACAGACGTGAACCATTTACACAAAGACTTAATACCATTGTTTTACCGGGGTCCGTTATTATCAATATTCTCTTTACTTCATTCAAGTTAAAAAAATGATGAACATACCGATATATTTTACATCCAGTATTCTGATAATAAACAGTGAGATGTCTACATTAGAGACGATATATCAACAATTTAATCACACACGTCTGTTACCATTAGCAGTGTTTCACAAATATAAATATATCTAAGTGATCGATCATTCATCAGCACGGTAAGATCAAGCATATCGAAATGGTAATTACATAATAACTTTCATGAAAAAGAAGACATGAAAGAAATTTGCTCTCACAAATATCACTACCATTCTGTAATTAGATGACACCGGAGTTATCTCCCTTTACGTCACTGCGACCCTAACGTATCAATATGAATAAAGTAATAAACACATTGAAATGAAGTGATAGTCGTAACATTGATACAGGAGAACATCAATTCTTGTGCCGATACTGATCTCATATATAGTTTTATTCTGTTACCGTATGTATTTGTGTAAGGTTAAAAACAGCCGATACAAGAAAGTTTCGTACAAGATAATATCGTCACAATAACGTATAAATGGAATAGAAGTATGACGTTTTAATGACCACATGGTCACTTTCCTCAGACAAAAGACCAAAGTGAAGCGTCTAGCACTTACTTACGTTGTGTCCGAGATGGACCAACTTTCTCGTACTATTATCGACAGCTCTTGGTTACAATCGTGCAAGGGTCTGTGCCAGCCCACCCATCCCCTCGTCCATGTCCAGTCCTGACCTGCTGCCCACCCATCCCCTCGTCCATGTCCAGTCCTGACCTGCTGCGGCGTATTCAGATGACCTCCACATTCACTGTCGACTTTTCCCAGTCGTTGTCAATAAGTGCCGATTTGTTGATCTAGGACTAAGAATTCCTTTTCATCTGATCCAGTGAGTTTTTTTATGCCTTCTTGAGATTCCGCGTCTTCCTGATGTTTGTTAAGTCGGATTCAAATCTCCCGCCAGTTTCTCCGATGCGTCTTGCATCCGATTTTGCATAAAAATTCTGTGATAGTATATGCATTTCTGAGAGTCTGGTGATGTTCCATAGCGGTTACAATACCACGGGAAGTGAATGGTTTCTAGTAGGCCTTTGTTATATAGGATGATTATCTGTCTTTTATGATTAGTTCCTTTCCTTTGTATTTCGTCTCTCAGTCTTTTTGCTTTCATCAAATTCGTTGTTTACTTTCGGTTATTACCAATTCAGGGTATCCCCTGTTACCATGACAGATTACATTTTGTTCTTGTCTGAATTTTTTTTCACACCCGTTTCCAAAGGGTTGATTTATTGACAGGGGAGTAGTTGACAAGCGCAGTAATCAGAATTCATCAGGTAAATTTTCAGTACTTATATCTTCATCAATCCACTCCCGGATAAAACAATGTCATTCTCTGTAACTGTGTGGTTTTCTGTGTTATGTTATTTACAATAATACACGTGGCTGATGTCTCACACATACGTGTTTTACTGATATTATACACGTAGTGGAGTTATATGGTGGCAGGAACCTCTTTTTCATTAGAGTGAAATAAATTCCCCAATGTTAAAGTAAATCTGTCTTTTTCTTCACTTATTTTTTATCAGAAGACAACTTAGGTTCAGAGTGAAACAGAAGGGCTTAACTTTACTATAACTAGTGATATAAAGTGGAAGATTTCACCAACTCTTGCTTATTTACCTGGAATCTTTACTGTCATATACACAATAGAAATGTAGGAGAGAATTACACTGTGGAGCACGTTTTCACTCGCAACGCATTCCTAACAGGTTCGAACGCTAAAATACAAAAAATAACACAAGCTATGTTACAATATTAACACTGACAAACACAATATGATACAATATTAACACTGACAAACACAGGGACGCCCATAAAACTTGCTTAAACTAATCAAAATTTATTCAAAGGGGGTCATACCAAGAGGTAATTACTTAGAGCGACAGCATAAAGTAGTTATTTAGAAAGACAGTATGTAGTAGTTGTTTAGAGAGACAGTATGAATTAGTTGTTTAGAGAGACAGTATGAATTAGTTGTAAAGAGAGACAGTATTAAGTAGTTGTTTATAGAGATAGTATGAAGTAGTTGTTTAGAGAGACAGTATGAAGTAGTTGTTTAGAGAGACAGTATGAAGTAGTTGTAAAGAGAGACAGTAAGAAGTAGTTGTTTAGAGAGATAGTATGAAGTAGTTGTTTAGAGACAGTAAGAAGTAGTTGTTTAGAGACAGTAAGAAGTAGTTGTTTAAAGAGACAGTATGAAGTAATTATTTAGAGAGATAGTATGAAGTAGTTGTTTCGAGAGATAGTATGAAGTAGTTGTTTAGAGACAGTAAGAAGTAGTTGTTTAAAGAGACAGTATGAAGTAATTATTTAGAGAGACAGTATGAAGTAGTTGTTTCGAGACAGTATGAAGTAGTTGCTTAGAGACAGTAAGAAGTAATTGTTTAGAGAGACAGTATGATTTAGTTGTTAAGAGAAACAGTATGAAGTAGTTATTCAGACAGACAGTATGAAGTAGTTGTTTAGAGAGACAGTATGACGTAGTTGTTTAGAGAATCAATATGAATTAGTTGTTATGAGAGACAGTATGAAGTAGTTATTCAGACAGACAGTATGAAGTAGTTGTTTAGAGAGACAGTATGACGTAGTTGTTTAGAGAATCAATATGAATTAGTTATTTAGAGAGACAGTATGGATTAGTTGTTAATAGAGACAGTATGAAGTAGTTGTTTAGAAAGACAGTAAGAAGTAGTTGTTTAGAGACAGTAAGAAGTAGTTGTTTAAAGAGACAGTATGAAGTAATTATTTAGAGAGATAGTATGAAGTAGTTGTTTCGAGAGATAGTATGAAGTAGTTGTTTAGAGACAGTAAGAAGTAGTTGTTTAAAGAGACAGTATGAAGTAATTATTTAGAGAGACAGTATGAAGTAGTTGTTTCGAGACAGTATGAAGTAGTTGCTTAGAGACAGTAAGAAGTAATTGTTTAGAGAGACAGTATGATTTAGTTGTTAAGAGAAACAGTATGAAGTAGTTATTCAGACAGACAGTATGAAGTAGTTGTTTAGAGAGACAGTATGACGTAGTTGTTTAGAGAATCAATATGAATTAGTTGTTATGAGAGACAGTATGAAGTAGTTATTCAGACAGACAGTATGAAGTAGTTGTTTAGAGAGACAGTATGACGTAGTTGTTTAGAGAATCAATATGAATTAGTTATTTAGAGAGACAGTATGGATTAGTTGTTAATAGAGACAGTATGAAGTAGTTGTTTAGAAAGACAGTATGAAGTAGTTGTTTAGAGAGACAGTATGAAATACTTGTTTAGAGAGACAGTATGATGTAGTTGTTTAAATAGATAGTATGAAGTAGTTGTTTACAGAATCAATATGAAGTAGTTATTTAGAGAGACAGTATGAACGAAGAGTTGTTTAGAGAGACTGTATGATGTAGTTGTTGAGAGACAGTATGAAGTAGTTGTTTAGAGAGACAATGTGAAGTGTCTGTTTAGAGAGACAGTATGATGTAGTTGTTGAGAGACAGTATGAAGTAGTTGTTTAGAGAGACAATGTGAAGTGTCTGTTTAGAGAGACAGTATGAAGTAGTTGTTTAGATAGACAATATGAAGTAGTTGTTTATAGAGATAGTATGAAGTAGTTCTTTTTAGAGATAGTATGAAGTAGTTCTTTTTAGAGACAGTGTGAAGTAGTTGTTTTTACAGTGACAGTATGAAGCAGTTGCTAAGAGAGACAGTAGGAACGAAGAGTTGTTTAGAAAGACAGAACAAAATTAAGTCGCCTCTTATGAACCATGTAATAGCAGAAGCACTTAGAATGTTACACTCTACTCCTATAGACAGAAGTACACAGTTTCTCGGAGTGGCCTGGATGATATTTCTGTTCATTGGATTGCCCATTATAAAGGTTTTAATTAAAATTTAAAAGAATAAATCCTTGTTAAAATTAGTCTTGTCATGTTCGAGTGGACAATTTGGGGTTTCATTTTTTTTCAAAATAGTATTTTAGTTTTGCGTCTGAGATTAATATTTTGGTAGTCTTGAATCTGTGTCTACGCACCAAAAACTAGCTTTACTGGATGTCAAATTTCATAGTGTTTAGATGTGGTCATGTTGTCAAGGATTTCCGAATTGGAATTTGCTGATATGTAAGTACTTTGTTACCATGACACTGTTGTTGATTTTAAAACAGGTGTTCAGAAATAAATTTCTTGTATAAAGTTGTAGTGTTAGGTTGGAATTAGCAGTATTTTGGCATTTTTAGCATTTTATTCGGTTGGTAACCATGACTATCACATGTCAGAAATCAGTGGATTTTTTTGATTTACTCAAATTTTATCTCTCTTCTATTAATGTAATTGTGAGGAAGTTTATAAATATATGTACATGTAATGATGTAGTTTTCATAACCAAACTGTTATACCTGTATATCTCAAACATGACCTACAATTTCAGGAAAAATGCAAATTAACTGTTTAATGCTACCTCGCGGTCAAAGTAATTTCTTTTCTCATTTTTATTTCAGAATATTTTATTGATATAAACAATCACCAGGATTAGAGAGCAGGCTAGAACCTATATAAGTCTTCTCCCAAGACAACATGGTGGTCAGACATAAACATAATACACCATAAACAAACACACACGCATGTACACACTCACGCACACACCTTACATTACATACATACATCATAAATTTAGTGTTGACAGACGAATCAATTTTAAATTATGGGAGACAAATTGTTATTTTTAATACTTTAATCTTATGATTATAAGAAGATAATTAACAATCCACCAGCTTTTCAGTTTACTATGGCTTATAATATTAAATGTGCATTACATGTACTTTCTCTTCCATATAAAAGGGGTTTGGGTCAGAATGTCCATGATATAAAAGTTCGCCCTCTCCCAGTTCAGTGTGGGAGCAAGTACACATAAAGCACATTTTTCTTATATCAAAGGATTATTATTCTAAACAAAAAGGATATTCTGACCAAGATAAAGAACTGATCAGAGTTGTTTCCTTATTATAAGATGATAACTGAAATATTGGAAATAAAATCAGAAAGATTTTTTTTCCAATTAAATTTTGTCTTAGTTTTAGATTTGTTCTATAATTTTTATCTTATGTCAGTAGATGTTTAGTTAGACTTTAAAGCCTCTCTGTGTCATCAATATACTTAACTACAGTAATAAACTATGGTTTATTGATGTGGGTGGTACAGACTGGACAGCCATGCAAAACATAGTTTAGTTCCTAGTGGTTATGATTATGGTTGTTTAGGGTTTGTAATAAACTTTGTCTAAGGTTAATATATCTAGGGCAGTCAAAAAAGAAATGTTGAGCTGTTTCAGTTGGGGTACCACATGCACAAGATGGGTCACCATAAAGATGGTCTTTATTTAGACCATGATTTAGAGAGCTGGCTGAATTCCTTAGCTGACAGAAAATATTTAATATCCTTGGTCCCCATTCTCTAAAAAATATGTTATTCTTACAAGCTGGATGATTTGTCCTAAACCGTGTTTTTCAAAGTGCCTAACAGAGTGAATATTAGTTATCAGATTACTTTTTATATCAAATCCAGATATCATGTTTGGAAAGAAACTATCCATATAGCTAACAGTTCGACAAGTAGGTTCATTAAAGATTCTGTTATTTCGAAGTTGATACATTGAATCTTTCAAATTGTTATAAATGGTTGGATATTATCAAATAAGTATTCATGTGTTGAGATAGAAGAAGAAAGCATTTTGATTATTTTCGGAGATATATTATCAGGCCCTGGTGGTTTCTTAACATTTGGTAGAAAAAGGATCTCACACCGCATGCCTTCACTTTCGTCCAACAGATCTATTCTTCCATACTTACTACAAATTAGAACAAACATTTAAATGATTAAGACTATGTCTAAAAATAGAGTACAAAAACTTTCATTGGATGGCAGCGCCAGTTGTAATAACACACTAATGAAATAATATAGATTAAAACATGACCATAAGGAAAACTTGAAAGTGTTCATAAACATAAACGTGTGCATATACATATATATGTACTATATATATCAGACAAAGATGTGAATCATATTTCTTTTAACCTATCGGAAGATACCGAGTAAATGTTTTTAGCAAATTTGACCTCTGTCACCTTATACAGATGTCAATCCTTTTTGTCCGGCTTCACCTCACTAACCTCTTTTCTTTATCGGATAACCCCTGTCCGATTCTCGAAATCTTAAGCCCGAAACTGCGAAACTTTCATCAATTTCAGTAAAATACGTCATGTAAGTGTTTTAAAAAAGAGCAAATGTTTCCTTTTTTTAATCTTTAAACGACTTTTCGCGCTCTCTTGGCAAAATGTAATGATTCTAGTCATTTACCTTCTCGGGGGAGGCCAACAAATTTGACTTTGACTTTGTATCAAGGTCCTTTGGTAATCAAAGACTAATTTTTTCTAAATTGACAGACCCTGCGCCACAACTCATTTGCTGGTATTATCCCCGTCATTGATATTTTCATACCGTCACACGACATCCTCTAGAAATTGGAAAAAAAAGACTGTATTGTAGCCACCAAATAGCCTCCCCGTCTGTGTATTGTAGTCACCAAGTAGCCTCCCCGTCTATGTATTGTAATAACATAGTAGCCTCCCCGTCTGTGTATTGTAATTTCCTAGTAGCCTCCCCGTCTGTGTATTTTAGTCACCTAGTAGCCTCCCCGTCTGTGTATTGTCACCTAGCCAAGTTTGTATGATGGATTTACCGCGATAAAACACCATTCCCGCTTGACGTTTTTATGTGCATTGGAATGCTATTTATGTGGAAAAATAGTGTGCACTATTAAATGTAAGGATCTTTTTAGACCACAAAATGGAAGATTTGCATGAATTACAACGTTACTTCTAAGTTGTGGTGAAACAACTTTGGCTATGAATGAGACGTATTAAATTAGATGTTCAATTTTTCTTTATCTTTGGAAAAAGTGACGTATTTCTATGTCAGTAATTGTGAAATAGTGAAATTGTTGCTGTCTGAAACTTTTATACTGCATGTACTTGTAAAATGTACTAAAACACACAAGCAAGCAAAAACATTTAAGGGTTGCTTCAAACAAGGTAATGACAAATATGTAAATGGATTGCTGACAGGGATGTTACCATGGTCGTCAGTGGGTGATTTAGGTATATCTACCTTTCCTTGATATCGGAACACTTCGGCAGCTTTTACCGATTACATCTTTCTAGTGTTCAAGTGCTAATTCCATTGTTCTCTCTCCCAGTATAAGTAATCCAGACAACGTCAGTCCTTTTCTATCACAGTATAAATAATCCAGACAACGTCAGTCCCTTTCTATGAGAGTATAGATAATCCAGACAACGTCAGTCCCTTTCTATCACAGTCTAAATAATCCAGACAACGTCAGTTCCTTTCTACCACAGTATAAATGACACAGACAACGTCATTCCCTTTCTATCACAGTATAAATGATCCAGACAATGTCAGTCCCTTTCTATCACAAAAATAATACAGACAACTTCAGTCCCTTTCTATCACAAAAATAATCCAGACAACCTCAGTCCTTTTCTATCACAAAAATAATCCAGACAACGTCAGTCCCTTTCTATCACAAAAATAATCCAGACAACTTCAGTCCCTTTCTATCACAAAAATAATCCAGACAACGTCAGTCCCTTTCTATCACAGTATAATTAATCCAGACAACGTCAGTCCCTTTCTATCACAGTATAATTAATTCAGACAACGTCAGTCCCTTTTTGTCACAGTATAAATAATCTAGACAACATCAGTCTCTTTCTATCAGAGTATCAATAATCCAGACAACGTCAGTCCCTTTCTATCACCGTATAAATAATCCAGACAATGTCAGTCCCTTTCTATCACAGTATAAATAATCCAGACAATGTCAGTCCTTTCTATCACAGTATAAATGATCCAGACAATGTCAGTCCCTTTCTGTCACAGTATAAATAATAAAGACAACGTCAGTCCCTTTCTATACAGTATAAATAATCGAGACAACGTCAGTCCCTTTCTATCACGGTATAAATAATCCAGACAATGTCAATCCCTTTCTGTAATAGTATCAATGATACAGAAAAAGTCAGTCCCTTTTTATCACAGTATAAATAATCCAGACAACGTCAGTCCCTTTCCATCACAGTATAAATAATCCAGACAACGCAATTGTCTTTCTATCACAGTATAAATAATCCAGACAACGTCAGTCCCTTTCTATCACAGTATAAATAATCCAGACAACGTCAGTCCCTTTCTATCACAGTATAAATAATCCAGACAACGTCAGTCCCTTTCTATCACAGTATAAATAATCCAGACAACGTCAGTCCCTTTCTATCACAGTATAAATGATCCAGACAACGTCAGTCTCTTTCTATCACAGTGTAAATAATCCAGACAACGTCAGTCCCTTTCTATCACTGTAGAAATAATAGACAACGTCAGTCCCTTTCTATCACAGTATAAGTAATGCAGACAACGTCAGTCCCTTTTTATCACAGTATAAATCATCCAGACAACGTCAGTCCCTTTCTATCACAGTATAAATGATCCAGACAATGTCACTCCCTTTCTGTTATAGTATAAATGATCCAGACAAAGTCAGTCACTTTTTATCACATTATAAAAAATCCAGACAAATTCAGTCCCTTTCTATCACGGTATAAATAATCCAGACAACGCAATTTTCTTTCTATCACAGTATAAATAATCCAGACAACGACAGTCCATTTCTATCACAGTATAAATAATCCAGCCAATGTAAGTCCCTTTCTGTCGTATTATAAATGATCCAGACAAAGTCAGCCCCTTTTTATCACAGTATAAATAATCCAGACAACGTCAGTCCCTTTCTATCACAGTATAAATAATCCAGACAACGTCAGTCCCTTTCTATCACAGTATAAATGATCCAGACAATGTCACTCCCTTTCTGTTATAGTATAAATGATCCAGACAACGTCAGCCCCTTTTTATCACAGTATAAATAATCCAGACAACGTCAGTCCATTTCTATCACAGTATAAATAATCCAGACAATGTCAGTCCCTTTCTATCACAGTATAAATGATCCAGACAATGTCAGTCCCTTTCTATCACAGTATAAATAATCCAGACAACGTCAGTCCCTTTCTATCACAGTATAAATAATCCAGACAACGTCAGTCCCTTTCTATCACAGTATAAATGATCCAGACAATGTCACTCCCTTTCTGTTATAGTATAAATGATCCAGACAAAGTCAGTCACTTTTTATCACAGTATAAATAATCCAGACAACGTCAGTCCCTTTCTATCACAGTATAAATAACACAGACAACATCAATCCTTTTCTATCACTGTATAAATAATCCAGACAACGTCAGTCCCTTTCTGTCACAGTATAAATAAACCAGACAACGTCAGTCCCTTTCTTTCACAGTATAGATAATCCAGACCAGGTCAGTCCCTTTCTATCACAGTATAAATGATCATGACAATGTCAGTCCATTTCTGTCACAGTGTAAATAATCCAGACAACGTCATTCCCTTTCTATCATAGTATAAATGATCATGACAATGTCAGTCCCTTTCTATCACAGTATAAATAATCCAGACAATGTCAGTCCCTTTCTATCACAGTATAAATAATCCAGACAAAGTCAGTCCCTTTTTATCACAGTATAAATAATCCAGACAACGTCAGTCCCTTTCTATCACAGTATAAATAATCCAGACAACGTCAGTCCCTTTCTGTCACAGTATAAATAATCCAGACAATGTCAGTCCCTTTCTATCACAGTATAAATGATCCAGACAAAGTCAGTCCCTTTCTATCACAAAAATAATCCAGACAACGTCAGTCCCTTTCTATCACAAAAATAATCCAGACAACGTCAGTCCCTTTCTATCGTAGTATAAATAATCCAGACGTCAGTCCCTTTCTATCACAGTATTAATGATCCAGACAACGTCAGTCCCTTTCTATCACAGTATGAATAGTCAAGACAACGTCAGTCCCTTTTTATCATAGTATAAATAATCCAGACAACGTCAGTCCCTTTCTATCACAGTATAAATAATCCAGACAACGTCAGTCCCTTTCTATCACAGTAAAAAATAATCCAGACAACGTCAGTCCCTTTCTATCACAGTATAAATAATCCAGACAACATCAGTCCCTCTCTATCACCGTATCAATAATTCAGACAATGTCAGTCCCTTTCAATCCTAGTATAAATAATCCAGACACTGTCAGTCCTTTCTATCACTGTATAAATAATCCAGACAATGTCAGTCCTTTCTATCACAGTATTAATGATCCAGACAATGTCAGTCCCTTTCTATAACAGTATAAATTATCCAAACAATGACAGTCCCTTTCTATCACAGTATAAATGATCCAAAAAATGTCAGTCACTTTCTATCACAGTATAAATAATCAATACAACGTCAGTCCCTTTTTATCACAGTATAAATGATCTACACAATGACAGTCCCTTTCTATCACAGTATAAATAATCCAGACAACGTCAGTCCCTTTCTATCACAGTATAAATAATCCAGACAACATCAGTCCCTCTCTATCACCGTATAAATAATCCAGACAATGTCAGTCCCTTTCAATCCTAGTATAAATAATCCAGACACTGTCAGTCCTTTCTATCACTGTATAAATAATCCAGACAATATCAGTCCCTATCTATCACTGTAGAAATAATAGACAACGTCAGTCCCTTTCTGTCACAAAAATAATCCTGACCAGGTTAGTCCCTTTTCTGTCACAGTATAAATAATCCAGACAACGTCAGTCTCGTTCTATCACAAAAATAATCCAGACAATCTCAGTCCCTTTCTATCACAGACAACGTCAGTCCCTTTCTATCACAGTATTAATGATCGTGACAATGTCAGTCCCTTTCTATCACAGTATAAATAATCCAGACAACGTCAGTCCCTTTCTATCACAGTATAAATAATCCAGACAACGTCAGTCCCTTTCTATCACAGTATAAATAATCCAGACAACGTCAGTCCCTTTCTATCACAGTATAAATGATCCAGACAACGTCAGTCCCTTTCTATCACAGTATAAATGATCCAGACAATGTCAGTCCTTTTCTATCACAGTATAAATGATCCACACAATGACAGTCCCTTTCTATCACAGTATAAATGATCCAGACAATGTCAGTCCCTCTCTACCACAGTATAAATAATCCAGACAACATCAGTTCCTTTCTATCACTGTATAAATGATCCAGACAATGTCAGTCCCTATCTATCACAGTATAATTATTCCAGACAACGTCAGTCCCTTTCTATCATAGTATAAATGATCGAGACAATGTCAGTCCCTTTCTATCACAGTATAAATAATCCAGAGAACGTCAGTCTCTTTCTATCACAGTATAAATAATCCAGACAACGTCAGTCCCTTTCTATCACAGTATAAATAATCCATCCAACGTCGGTCTCTTTCTGTCACAGTATAAATCAATCCAGACAACGTCAGTCCCTTTCTATCACAGTATAAATGATTCAGACAACGTCAGTCCTTTTCTATCATAGTATAAATAATCCAGACAATGTCAGTGCATTTCGATGAAAGTATAAATAATCCAGACAACGTCAGTCCCTTTCTATCACAGTATAAATGTACAAGATAATGTCAGTCCATTTTTATCACAGTATAAATAATCCAGACAACGACAGTCCCTTTCTGTCACAGTATAAATAATCCAGACAATGTCAGTCCCTTTCTATCACAGTATAAATAATCCAGACAACGTCAGTCCCTTTCTATCACAGTATAAATAATCCAGACAACGTCAGTCCCTTTCTATCACAGTATAAATAATCCAGACAATGTCAGTCCCTTTCTATCACAGTATAAATAATCCAGACAATGTCAGTCCCTTTCTATCACAGTATAAATGATCCAGACAATGTCAGTCCCTTTCTATCACAGTATAAATGATCCAGACAATGTCAGTCCCTTTCTATCACAGTATAAATAATCCAGACAATGTCAGTCCCTTTCTATCACAGTATAAATAATCCAGACAACGTCAGTCCCTTTCTATCACAGTATAAATAATCCAAACAATGTCAGTCCCTTTCTATCACAGTATAAATGATCCAGACAATGTTAGTCGCTTTCTATCACCGTATAAATAATCCAGACAATTCCTTTCTAGCATAATATAAATGATCCAGACAACGTCAGTCCCTTTCTATCACAGTATAAATAATCCATACAACGTCAGTCCCTTTCTATCACAGTATAAATAATCCAGACAATCTCAGTCCCTTTCTATCACAGTATAATTAATCCAGACAACGTCAGTCCCTTTCTATCACAGTATAAGTAATGCAGACAACGTCAGTCCCTTTTTATCACAGTATAAATCATCCAGACAACGTCAGTCCCTTTCTATCACAGTAACTCCCTTTCTATCACAAAAATAATCCAGACAACGTCAGACAACGTCAGTCCCTTTTTATCACAGTATAAATAATCCAGACGTCAGTCCCTTTCTATCACAGTATTAATGATCCAGACAACGTCAGTCCCTTTCTATCACAGTATGAATAGTCAAGACAACGTCATTCCCTTTTTATCATAGGATAAATAATGAATACAACGTCAGTCCCTTTCTATCACCGTATAAATAATCCAGACAATGTCAGTCCCTTTCTATCACAGTATAAATGATCCAGACAACGTCAGTCCCTTTCTATCACAGTATGAATAATCCAGACAACGTCAGTCCCTTTCTATCACAGTATAAATAATCCAGACAATGTCAGTCCCTTTCAATCCTAGTATAAATAATCCAGACACTGTCAGTCCTTTATATCACTATACAAATGATCCAGACAACATCAGTCCCTTTCTATCACAGTATGAATAGTCAAGACAACGTCAGTCCCTTTCTATCATAGGATAAATAATGAATACAACATCAGTCCCTTTCTATCACCGTATGAATAATCCAGACAATGTCAGTCCCTTTCTATCACAGTATCAATAATCCAGACAATGTCAGTCCTTTCTATCACAGTATAAATTATCCAGATAATGTCAGTCCCTTTCTATCACAGTATAAATTATCCAGACAATGACAGTCCTTTTCTATCACAGTATAAATGATCCACATAATGACAGTCCCTTTCTATCACAGTATAAATGATCCAGACAATGTCAGTCCCTCTCTATCACAGTTTAAATAATCCAGACAATGTCAGTCCCTTTCTATTACAGTATAAATGATCCAGACAACGTCAGTCCCTTTCTATCACAGTAAAAAATAATCCAGACAACGTCAGTCCCTTTCTATCACAGTATAAATAATCCAGACAACGTCAGTCCCTTTCTATCACAGTATAAATGATCCAGACAATATCAGTCCCTTTCTATCACAGTATAAATAATCCAGACAACGTCAGTCCCTTTCTATCACAGTATGAATAGTCAAGAAAACGTCAGTCACTTTTTATCATAGTATAAATAATCCAGACAACGTCAGTCCCTTTCAATCATAGTATAAATAATCCAGACAACGTCAGTCCCTTTCTATCACAGTATAAATGTACAAGATAATGTCAGTCCATTTTTATCACATTGTAAATATTCCAGACAATGTCAGTCCCTTTCTATCACAGTATAAATAATCCAGACAATGTCAGTCCCTTTCTATCACAGTATAAATAATCCAGACAACGACAGTCCCTTTCTGTCACAGTATAAATAATCCAGACAATGTCAGTCCCTTTCTATCACAGTCCCTTTCTATCACAGTATAAATAATCCAGACAACGTAAGTCCCTTTTTATCATAGTATAAATGATCCAGACGTTAGTCCCTTTCTATCACAGTATTAATGATCCAGACAACGTCAGTCCCTTTCTATCACAGTATCAATAATCCAGACAACGTCACTCCCTTTCTATCACTGTATAAATGATCCAGACAACGTCAGTCCCTTTCTATCACAAAAATAATCCAGACAACGTCAGTCCCTTTCTATCACAGTATAAATAATCCAGACAACGTCAGTCCCTTTCTATCACAGTATAAGTAATGCAGACAATGTCAGTCCCTTTTTATAACAGTATAAATGATCCAGACAACGTCAGTCCCTTTCTATCACAAAAATAATCCAGACAACGTCAGTCCCTTTCTATCACAAAAATAATCTAGACAACGTCAGTCCCTTTCTATAAAAAAAATAATCCAGACAACGTCAGTCCCTTTCTATCACAAAAATAATCCAGACAACGTCAGTCCCTTTCTATCACAGTATAAATAATCCAGACAACGTCAGTCCCTTTCTATCACAGTATAAATGATCCAGACAACGTCAGTCCCTTTCTATCACAGTATAAATAATCCAGACAATCTCAGTCCCTTTCTATCACAGTATAATTAATCCAGACAACGTCAGTCCCTCTCTATCACAGTATAAGTAATGCAGACAACGTCAGTCCCTTTCTATCACAGTATAAATAATCCAGACAACGTCAGTCCCTTTCTATCACAGTATAAATGATCCAGACAACGTCATCACAGACAACAACATCAGTCCCTTTCTATCACAGTATTAATAATACAGACAATGTCAGTCCCTTTCTACCACAGTATAAATAATCCAAACAATGTCAGTCCCTTTCTATCACAGTATAAATGATCCAGACAATCACAGTATAAATGATCCACACAATGACAGTCCCTTTCTATCACAGTATAAATTATCCAGACAACGTCAGTCCCTTTTTATCACAGTATAAATTATCCAGACGTCAGTCCCTTTCTATCACAGTATCCAAATAGTCCCTTTCTATCCAGACAACGTCAGTCCCTTTCTATCACAATATGAATAGTCAAGACAACGTCAGTCCCTTTCTATCATAGTATAAATAATCCAGACAATGTCAGTCCCTTTCTATCACAGTATAAATAATCCAGACAATGTCAGTCCCTTTCTGTCATAGTATAAATGACCCAGACAAAGTCAGTCACTTTTTATCACAGTATAAATAATCCAGACAACGTCAGTCCCTTTCTATCAAAGTATCCAGACAATTCAGTCCCTTTCTATCACAGTATCAATAATAAATGATCCAGACAATGTCAGTCCCTCTCTATCACAGTATAAATAATCCAGACAACGTCAGTCCCTTTCTATCACAGTATAAATGATCCAGACAATGTCAGTCCCTATCTATCACAGACAATGTCAGTCCCTTTCTATCACAGAATAAATAATCCAGACAACTTCAGTCCCTTTCTATCATAGTATAAATAATCCGGACAACGTCAGTTCCTTTCTATCACAGTATAAATGATCACAGTATAGATAATCCGGACAATGTCAGTCCCTTTCTATCACAGTATAAATAATGCAGACAATGTCAGTCCCTTTCTACCACAGTATAAATGATCCAGACAATGTCAGTCCCTTTCTATCACAGTATAAATAATCCAGACAACGTCAGTCCCGTTCTATCACAAAAATAATCCAGACAATGTCAGTCCCTTTCTATCACAGTATAATTAATCCAGACAACGTCAGTCCCTTTCTATCACAGTATAAGTAATGCAGACAACGTCAGTCCCTTTCTATCACTGTAGAAATAATAGACAACGTCAGTCCCTTTCTGTCACAAAAATAATCCTGACAATGTCAGTCCCTTTTTATCACAGTATAAATAATCTAGACAACTTCAGTCCCTTTCTATCATAGTATAAATAATCCGGACAACGTCAGTTCCTTTCTATCACAGTATAAATGATCCAGACAACGTCAGTCTCTTTCTATCACAGTGTAAATAATCCAGACAATGTCAGTCCCTTTCTATCACAGTATAAATAATCCAGACAATGTCAGTCCCTTTCTATCACAGTATAAATAATCCAGACAACGTCAGTCCCTTTCTATCACAAAAATAATCCAGACAACGTCAGTCCCTTTCTATCACAGTATGAATAGTCAAGACAACGTCAGTCCCTTTTCATCATAGTATAAATAATCAAGACAATGTCAGTCCCTTTCTATTACCGTATAAATAATCCAGACAATATCAGTCCCTTTCTATCACAGTATAAATAATCCAGACAACGTCAGTCACTTTTTATCATAGTATAAATAATCCAGACAACGTCAGTCCCGTTCTATCACCGTAAAAATAATCCAGACAATGTCAGTCCCTCTCTATCATAGTATGAATAATCCAGACACTGTCAGTCCTTTCTATCACAGTATAAATGATCCAGACAATGTCAGTCCCTTTCTATGAGAGTATAAATGATCCAGACAATGTCAGTCCCTTTCTATCACAGTATAAATAATCCAGAGAACGTCAGTCTCTTTCTATCACAGTATAAATGATTCAGACAACGTCAGTCCCTTTCTATCATAGTATAAATAATCCAGACAACGTCAGTCCCTTTCTATCACAGTATAAAGAATCCAGACAACGTCAGTCCCTTTCTATCACAAAAATAATCCAGACCAGGTCAGTCCCTTTCTATCACTGTAGAAATAATACAGACAACGTCAGTCCCTTTCTATCACAGTATAAATGATGTAGACAACGTCAGTCCCTTTCTATCACAGTATAAATAATCCAGACAATGTCAGTCCCTTTCTATCACAGTATAAATAATCCAGACAATGTCAGTCCCTTTCTATCACAGTATAAATGATCCAGACAATGTCAGTCCCTTTCTATCACAGTATAAATAATCCAGACAATGTCAGTCCCTTTCTATCACAAAAATAATACAGACAACGTCAGTCCCTTTCTATCACCGTATAAATAATCCAGACAATGTCAGTCCCTTTCTATCACAGTATAAATAATCCAGACAATGTCAGTCCCTTTCTATCACAGTATAAATGATCCAGACAACGTCAGTCCCTTTTTATCATAGTATAAATAATCAAGACAATGTCAGTCCCTTTCTATCACCGTATAAATAATCCAGACAATTTCTTTCTATCACAGTATAAATGATCCACACAATGAGAGTCACTTTCTATCACAGTATAAATGATCCAGACAATGACAGTCCCTTTCTATCACCGTAAAAATAATCCAGACAATGGCAGTCCCTCTCTATCATAGTATGAATGATCCAGACAATGTCAGTCCCTTTCTATCACAGTATAAATGATCCAGACAATATCAGTCCCTTTCTATCACAGTATAAATAATCCAGACAACGTCAGTCCCTTTCTATCACAGTATAAATGATCCAGACAATGTCAGTCCCTTTCTATCACAGTATAAATGATCCAGACAATGTCAGTCCCTTTCTATCACAGTATAGATAATCCGGACAATGTCGGTCCCTTTCTATAACAGCATAAATAATGCAGACAATGTCAGTCCCTTTCTATCACAGTATAAATGATCCAGACAATGTCAGTCCCTTTCTATCACAGTATAAATGATCCAGACAACGTCAGTCCCTTTCTATCACGTCAGTCCCTTTCTATCACAGCATAAATGATCCAGACAACGTCAGTCCCTTTCTATCACAAAAATAATCCAGACAACGTCAGTCCCTTTCTATCACAGTATAAATGATCCAGACAACGTCACTCCCTTTCTATCACAAAAATAATCCAGACAATGTCAGTCCCTTTCTATCACAGTATAAATAATCCAGACAATGTCAGTCCCTTTCTATCACAGTATAAATGATCCAGACAATGTCAGTCCCTTTCTATCACAGTATAAATAATCCAGACAACGTCAGTCCCTTTCTATCACAGTATGAATAGTCAAGAAAACGTCAGTCCCTTTTTATCAAAGTATGAATAATCTAGACAACTTCAGTCTCTTTCTATCACAGTATCAATAATCCAGACAATGTCAGTCCCTTTCTATCACAAAAGTAATACAGACAACGTCAGTCCCTTTCTATCACCGTATAAATAAATAATCCCTTTCTATCAAGTACCAATATCAGTCCCTTTCCATCAAAGTATCCCTAATCCATGACAACATCATCCCTTTCTATCACAATAAATGTCCAGACAACGTCAGTCCCTTTCTATGTCCAACATCATCCCTTTCTAAGTCTAATGTCAACCCTTTCAAAGTCCAACATCACCCCTTTCCATGTCCAACATCACCCCTTTCAAAGTCCAACATCAACCCTTTTTCATGTCCAACATCATCCCTTTCAAAGTCCAACATGAACCCTTTTTCATGTCCAACATCACCCCTTTCAATGTCAAATATCATCCCTTTTCATGTCCAATATCACCCCGTTCAAACTCTAATATCAACCCTTCCATGTCCAACATCACCCTTTTCAAAGTCCAACATCAACCCTTTTTCATGTCCAACATCATCCCTTTCAAAGTCCAACATCCATCATGTCCCATTTTTCCATGTCCAACATCATCCCCTTTCCATGTCCAACATCAACCCTTTCCATGTCCATCATCGTCCAACATCAACCCTTTCCATGTCCAACATCACCCTTTTCCATGGCCAACATCATCCATTACCATGTCCAACATCATCCCTTTCCATGTCCAACATCATCCATTTCCATGTCGAACATCATCCATTTCCATGTCCAACATCACCCCTTTCCATGTCCAACATCATCCATTTCCATGTCCAACATCACCCCTTTCCATGTCTAACATCATCCCTTTCCATGTCCAACATCACCCCTCCCTTTCCATGTCCAACATCACCCCTTTCCATGTCCAACATCACCCCTTTCCATGTCCAACATCATCCCTTTCCATGTCCAACATCACCCCTTTCCATGTCCAACATCACCCCTTTCAATGTCCAACATCATCCCTTTCCATGTCCAACATCACCCCTTTCTATGTCCAACATCATCCCTTTCCATGTCCAACATCATCCCTTTCCATGTCCAACATCATCCCTTTCCATGTCCAACATCACCCCTTTCCATGTCCAACATCATCCATTTCCATGTCCAACATCATCCCTTTCCATGTCCAACATCACCCCTTTCCATGACCAACATCTCTCTGTCCATTTCCAACATCACCCCTTTCCATGTCCAACATCACCCCTTTCCATGTCCAACATCACCCCTTTCCATGTCCAACATCACCCCTTTCCATGTCCAACATCATCCCTTTCCATGTCCAACATCATCCCTTTCAAAGTCTAATGTCAACCCTTTCAAAGTCCAACATCATCCCTTTCCATGTCCAACATCACCCCTTTCTATGTCCAACATCATCCCTTTCCATGTCCAACATCATCCCTTTCCATGTCCAACATCAACATCCCCTTTCCATGTCCAACATCATCCCCTTTCCATGTCCAACCCCCCTTTCATGTCCAATATCCCTTTCCAAATCATCAAAGTCAACATCACCCCTTTTCATGTCCAACATCATCCCTTTCCATGTCCAACATCACCCCTTTCTATGTCCAACATCATCCCTTTCCATGTCCAACATCATCCCTTTCAAAGTCTAATGTCAACCCTTTCAAAGTCCAACATCATCCCTTTCCATGTCCAACATCATCCATTTCCATGTCGAACATGTCCAACATCATCCCTTTCCATGTCTAACATCATCCCTTTCCATGTCCAACATCACCCCTTTCCATGTACAGCACCATCATTTCCAAGTCCAATATCATCCATTTCCATGTCCAACATCACCCCTTTCCATGACCAACATCACACTGTCCATTTCCAAAATCACCCCTTTCCATGTCCAACATCATCCCTTTCCATGTCCAACATCACCCCTTTCCATGTCCAATATCACCCCTTTCCATGTCCAACATCATCCATTTCCATGTCCAACATCATCCCTTGTCCAACATCATCCCTTTTCATGTCCAACATCACCCCTTTCAAAGTCTAATGTCAACGATTTCAAAGTCCAACATCACCCCTTTCCATGTCCAACATTATCCATTTCCATGTCCAAAATCACCCCTTTCCATGTCTAACATCATCCCTTTCCATGTCCAACATCACCCCTTTCCATGTCCAACATCACCCCTTTCCATGTCCAACATCATCCATTTCATGATCAACCGTTTCAATGTCCAACATCACCCCTTCCATGTCCAACATCATCCCTTTCCATGTCCAACATCACCCCTTTCAAAGTCTAATATCAACCCTTTCAATGTCCAACATCATCCCTTTCCATGTCCAACATCACCCCTTTCCATGTCCAACATCACCCCTTTCCATGTCCAACATCATCCCTTTCCATGTTCAAAATCACCCCTTTCCATGTCCAACATCATCCCTTTCCATGTCCAACATCATCATCATCACATCACCCCTTTCCATGTCTAACATCATCCCTTTCCATGTCCAACATCACCCCTTTCCATGTACAGCACCATCATTTCCAAGTCCAATATCATCCCTTTCCATGTCCAACATCACCCCTTTCCATGTCCAACATCATCCCTTTCCATGTCCAACATCACCCCTTTCCATGTCCAACATCATCCCTTTCCATGTCCAACATCACCCCTTTCCATGTCCAACATCATCCATTTCCATGTCCAACATCACCCCTTTCCATGTCCAACATCATCCATTTCCATGTCCAACATCACCCCTTTCCATGTCTAACATCATCCCTTTCTATGTCCAACATCACCTTTTTCAAAGTCTAATGTCAACCCTTTCAAAGTCCAACATCACCCCTTTCCATGTCCAACATCACCCCTTTCAAAGTTTAATATCAACCCTTTCAAAGTCCAACATCAACCCTTTCCATGTCCAACATCACCCCTTTCCATATCCAACATCATACATTTCCATGTCGAACATCATCCATTTCCATGTCCAACATCACCCCTTTCCATGTCCAACATCATCCCTCTCCATGTCCAACATCACCCCTTTCCATGTACTGCACCATCATTTCCAAGTCCAATATCATCCCTTTCCATGTCTAACATCATACCTTTCCATGTGCAATATTAACCCTTTTAAAGTCAAATATCAACCCTATATAAGTACAACATCACCCTTTTCCATGTCCAACATCTCCCTGTCCATTTCCAACATCACCCCTTTCCATGTCCAACATCACCCCTTTCCATTTCCAATATTAACTCTTTCAAAGTCAAATATCAACCCTTTCAAAGTCCAACATCACCCCTTTCCATGTCCAACATCATCCCTTTCTATGTCGAACATCATCCATTTCCATGTCCAACATCACCCCTTTCCATGTCCAACATCATCCATTTCCATGTCCAACATCATCCCTTTCCATGTCCAACATCACCCCTTTCCATGTCCAACATCACCCCTTTCTATGTCCAACATCACCCCTTTCCATGTCCAATATCATGTCCAACATCACCCCTTTCAAAGTCTAATATCAACCCTTTCAAAGTCCAACAACACCCGTTCCATATTTAACATCACCCCTTTCCATGTCCCCTTTTCATGTCCAACATCATCCCTTTCCATGTCCAACATCACCCCTTTCTATGTCCAACATCATCCCTTTCCATATCAAATATCACCCTTTTCCATGTCCAATATTAACCCTTCCATGTCCAACATCATCCCATTTCCATGTCTACAATCACCCCTTTCCATGTCCAACATCATCCCTTTCCATGACCAACATCATCCCTTTCCATGTCCAACATCATCCCTTTCCATGTCCAACATCACCCCTTTCCATGTCAAACATCATCCCTTTCCATGTCCAACATCACCCCTTTCCATGTCCAACATCACCCCTTTCAAAGTTTAATATCAACCCTTTCAAAGTCCAACATCAACCCTTTCCATGTCCAACATCACCCCTTTCCATGTCTAACATCATCCCTTTCCATGTCCAACATCACCCCTTTCCATGTCCAACATCATCCATTTCCATGTCCAACATCACCCTTTTCCATGTCTAACATCATCCCTTTCTATGTCCAACATCACCTTTCCCAACATCACCCTTTCCATGTCCAACATCTCCCTTTCCATGTCCAACATCACCCCTTTCCATGTCCAACATCATCCCTTTCCATGTCCAACATCACCCCTTTCCATGTCCAACATCATCCATTTCCATGTCCAACATCACCCCTTTCCATGTCCAACATCATCCATTTCCATGTCCAACATCACCCCTTTCCATGTCTTTCCATGTCCAACATCACCCCTTTCCATGTTGAACATCATCCATTTTCATGTCCAAGATCACCCCTTTCCATGTCCAACATCATCCCTTTCCATGTCCAACATCACCCCTTTCCATGTCTAACATCATCCCTTTCCATGACCAACATCTTCCTGTCCATTTCCAACATCATCCCTTTCCATGTCCAACATCATCCCTTTCCATGTCCAACATCACCCCTTTCCATGTCTAATATCAACCCTTTCAAAGTCCAACATCAACCCTTTCTATGTCCAACATCACCCCTTTCCATGTCCAACACCATCCATTTCCATGTCCAATATCATCCCTTTTCATGTCCAATATCACCCCGTTCAAAGTCTAATATCAACCCTTCCATGTCCAACATCCATTTCCATGTCCAAGATCACCCCTTTCCATGTCCAACATCATCCATTTCCATGTCCAACATCACCCCTTTCCATATCCAATATCATCCCTTTGCATGTCTAACATCATACCTTTCCATGTCCAATATGTCCAACATCACCCCTTTCAAAGTCTAATATCAACCCTTTCAAAGTCCAACATCACCCCTTCCATGTCCAACATCACCTCTTTCCATGTCCCCTTTTCATGTCCAACATCATCCCTTTCCATGTCCAACATCACCCCTTTCTATGTCCAACATCACCCCTTTCCATGTCCAACATCATCCCTTTCCATGTCCAACATCATCCCTTTCCATGTCCAACATCAACCCTTTCCATGTCCAACATCACCCCTTTCCATGTCCAACATCATCAATTTCCATGTCGAACATCATCCCTTTCCATGTCCAACATCAACCCTTTTTCATGTCCAACATCATCCATTTCCATGTCCAACATCATCCCTTTTCATGTCCAACATCACCCCTTTCAAAGTCTAATGTCAACAATTTCAAAGTCCATCATCAACCCTTTCCATGTCCAACATCACCCCTTTCCATATCCAACATCATACATTTCCATGTCGAACATCATCCATTTCCATGTCCAACATCACCCCTTTCCATGTCCAACATCATCCCTCTCCATGTCCAACATCATCCCTTTCCATGTCCAACATCACCCCTTTCCATGTCCAACATCACCCCTTTCCATGTCCAACATCATCCATTTCCATGTCCAACATCACCCCTTTCCATGTCCAACATCATCCCTTTCCATGTCCAACATCACCCCTTTCCATGTCCAACATCACCCCTTTCCCAATGCCCTTTCCATGTCCAACATCAACATCATCCCACCCCTTTCCATGTCCAACATCAACATCCCCTTTCCATGTCCAACATCATCCATCATCCATTTTCATGTCCAAGATCACCCCTTTCCATGTCCAACATCATCCTTTCCATGTCCAACATCACCCCTTTCCATGTCTAACATCATCCCTTTCCATGTCCAACATCACCCCTTTCCATGTCCAACATCATCTATTTCCATGTCGAACATCATCCATTTCCATGTCCAACATCACCCCTTTCCATGTCCAACATCATCCCTTTCCATGTCCAACATCATCCCTTTCCATGTCCAATATCAACCCTTTCCAAGTCCACCTTCACCCCTTTGCTTGTGGATTTTCCTCGTTTTCTATTTCGATCTTCATCCATGTCCATGTCCAACATCACCCCTTTCCATGTCCAACATCAACCCTTTCCATGTCCAACATCATCCCTTTCCATGTCCAACATCATCCCTTTCCATGTCCAACATCACCCCTTTCGATGTCCAACATTATCCCTTTTCATATCCAACATCACCCTTTTCCATGTCCAATATTAACCCTTTCCATGTCCAACATCACCCCTTTCCATGTCCAACATCATCCATTTCCATGTCCAACATCACCCTTTCCATTCCAAAATTCTTTCATGTCCAACATCACCCCTTTCCATGTCCAACATCACCCCTTTCCATGTCCAACATCATCCCTTTCCATGTCCAACATCATCATCACCCCTTTCCATGTCCAACATCATCCCCTTTCCCCTTTCCAAGTCCAACATCCCCCTTTCCATGTCTAACATCACCCTTTCCATGTCCAACATCACCCCTTTCCATGTCCAACATCATCCATTTCCATGTCCAACATCACCCCTTTCCATGTCTAACATCATCCCTTTCCATGTCCAACATCACCCCTTTCCATGTCTAACATCACCCCTTTCCATGTCTAACATCATCCCTTTCCATGTCCAACATCACCCCTTTCCATGTCCAACATCACCCCTTTCCATGTCCAATATCACCCCTTTCCATGTCCAACATCATCCCTTTTCATGTCCAACATCACCCCTTTCAAAGTCTAATGTCAACAATTTCAAAGTCCATCATCAACCCTTTCCATGTCCAACATCACCCCTTTCCATTCCATCATCCCCTTTCCATGTCCAACATCATCCCTTTCCATGTCCAACATCATCCCTTTCCATGTCCAACATCACCCCTTTCCATGTTGAACAAACATCATCCCTTTCCATGTCCAACATCATCCCTTTCCATGTCCAACATCACCCCTTTCCATGTCCAACATCATCCCTTTCCATGTCCAACATCACCCCTTTCCATGTCCAACATCACCCCTTTCCATGTCCAACATCACCCCTTTCCATGTCCCCTTTTCATGTCCAACATCATCCCTTTCCATGTCCAACATCACCCCTTTCCATGTCCAACATCATCCATTTCCATGTCGAACATCATCCATTTCCATGTCCAACATCACCCCTTTCCATGTCCAACATCATCCATTTCCATGTCCAACATCATCCCTGTCGAGTTTCAACATGTTGACTGTAGTTGAGACTTTTCCCTTTCCATGTCCAACATCACCCCTTTCCATGTCCAACATCACCCCTTTCCATGTCCAACATCACCCCTTTCCATGTCAAACATCATCCCTTTCCATGTCCAACATCACCCCTTTCCATCCAACATCATCCATTTCCATGTCCAACATCATCCCTTTCCAACATCACCCCTTCCAACATCAACATCATCCCTTTCCTTCCATGTCCAACATCACCCCTTTCCATGTCCAACATCATCCCTTTCCATGTCCAATATCATCCCTTTCCATGTCCAACATCACCCCTTTCAAAGTCTAATATCAACCCTTTCAAAGTCCAACATCACCCCTTCCATGTCCAACATCACCCCTTTCAAAGTCTAATATCAACCCTTTCAAAGTCCAACATCAACCCTTTCCATGTCCAACATCACCCCTTTCCATGTCCAACATCATCCATTTCCATGTCCAACATCACCCCTTTCCATGTCCAACATCACCCCTTTCCATGTCCAACATCATCCCTTTCCATGTCCAACATCACCCCTTTCCATGTCTAACATCATCCCTTTCCATGTCCAACATCACCCCTTTCCATGTACAGCACCATCATTTCAAAGTCCAATATCATCCCTTTGCATGTCTAACATCATACCTTTCCATGTCCAATATTAACCATTTCAAAGTCAAATATCACCCCTTTCCATGTCCAACATCACCCCTTTCCATTTCCAACATCACCCCTTTCCATGTCCAACATCTCCCTGTCCATTTCCAATATAAACCCTTTCAAAGTCAAATATCAACCCTTTCAAAGTCCAACATCACCCCTTTCCATGTCCAACATCATCCCTTTCCATGTCCAAAATCACCCCTTTCCATGTCTAACATCATCCCTTTCCATGTCCAACATCATCCTTTCCATGTCCAACATCATCCCTTTCCATGTCCAACATCATCCATTTCCATGTCGAACATCATCCATTTCCATGTCCAACATCACCCCTTTCCATGTCCAACATCATCCCTTTCCATGTCCAACATCACCCCTTTCCATGTCCAACATCACCCCTTTCCATGTCCAATATCATCCCTTTCAAAGTCCAACATCAACCCTTTCCATGTCCAATATCACCCCTTTCCATGTCCAACATCATCCATTTCCATGTCCAACATCACCCCTTTCCATATCCAATATCATCCCTTTGCATGTCTAACATCATACCTTTCCATGTCCAATATTAACCCTTTCAAAGTCAAATATCACCCCTTTCCATGTCCAGCATTATCCCTTTCTATGTCCAACATCATCCCTTTCCAAGTCCATTTGTCCAGATTTTAACGCCATCTTAGTAGAAAATAAAGACAGAAATATCAAGGTATTTTTGGTCATTAAACGATTTATACTAGTATTCGAGAACAAATTATACAACAAACAGTTAAAAAAAAACCCAGGTCACTCATTCCCAAAATCAATGTGTCACATAGTTAAATTAGGTTCTTACCATCAATGGCGCGCCCTTGAAGGATGAAACAGCTGTATGATAATTTTAATTCATTTTTTAGCTCTACGGTATCTAATTCTTAAAGGGTGCTATATTGTATTAATTTGTGTCTCTTTTGTACTATCTACTTACTCAATTTTGATTCAACTCTGTAAAAATATGAACAGGAAGAAATAAATTTGAACATGATTCTAGCAAATATACACATGTATCATCCTTAAGTGATGAACACCAAATAAGGTTAGCTCGTCCTCAAAGCAAATTGAAAATATAAATGTATTTTGATTTCTGATATCCATTAGTTCTGGTCAATACAATAAAGCAAGCAATTCTGTTTAGTTCATAAAATATTTAACTTCTGAATAAAACACACAAAATATACATAAAATTAACAATATGTTTCTTTACAAGGAATTTGCATGAGTCAGGTATAGTGTGTAGCACTGAGTAAGGTATAGTGTGTAGCACTGAGTCACGTATAGTGTGGAGCACTGAGTCATGTATAATGTGTAACACTGAGTCACATATAGTGTGTAGCACTGAGTAACGTATAGTGTGTAGCGTGTGTAGCACTGAGTCACGTATAGTGTGTAGCACTGAGTCACGTATAGTGTGTTAGGACCGAGTCACGTATAGTGTGTTAGGACTGAGACACGTACAGTGTATAGGACTGAGTCATGTATAGTGCGTTAGGACTGAGTCACGTAAAGTGTGTAGGACTGAGTCACGTATATTGTGTTAGGAATGAGTCTGTGTAGTGTGTTAGGACTGAGTCATGTGTAGTGTGTAGCACTGAGTCAGGTATAGTGTGTAGCACTGAGTCAGGTATAGTGTGTTAGGACTGAGTCATGTGTAGTGTGTAGCACTGAGTCAGGTATAGTGTGTAGGACTGAGATTCCTCCTGGTTGACATCATTCGTAATTAAACAAAAATGTAAATTTTGTCATATTTGGCAGACTTTTCTAACTTCACATACATTTGTCTACATTTGGTCTTCTGTGTACAATTTAGGCACGTCAGTTTACCAAGATTGTTTCCCATGCCAAGTCAGTATATGTCAATACAATAATTGAGGGTAAAATTATCCATTTTGATTGTAAAATGTATTGCTGGAGAAGATATTTCATTCTATTGGTTTGGAATTAGTCCATGCAGAGTCAAGTGACAAAGCAATAGAAACATGTGGGAAGACAAAGAACATATATGTGAAAGTAATTAAAAGTGAAAAAAATAGCAAATGTCACTTTCTACATCCTAACAGTATACTTAGGCTGACTAAAAACAAAACACACAACTCTCTACATCCTAACAGTATACTTAGGCTGACTAAAAACAAAACAAAGTAATTTTCTTGAAAGCTTAGCAATAGCATGGTGTACAACCGAGATTCTTATCTAAACTGACATGAAGAACAAAACAACAGTAAATTTAACACAAAGTAAAAAAAACACGGTTTGTTATAATCATATTCAATTACAACTTAGAGTATGTATTGTCTTCACTGAGATATAAGGAACAAATTAACTACTAAAATATGTTAGTGTTTAATGATTAGAAAAATTTCACTATCAGTACACTGTGTCATTGATGGAGAACTTGTCCTGGTAAACAAAGATCAAGTCGTGATAAACAAAGATCAAGTCATGATATACAAAGATCAAGTCCTGGTAAACAAAGATCAAGTCCTGGTAAGAAAGATCAAGTCGTGACAAACAAAGATCAAGTCTTGGTAAACAAAGATCAAGTCGTGATAAACAAAGATCAAGTCATGATATACAAAGATCAAGTCCTGGTAAGAAAGATCAAGTCGTGACAAACAAAGATCAAGTCTTGGTAAACAAAGATCAAGTCGTGATAAACAAAGATCAAGTCCTGATAAACAAAGATCAAGTCATGATAAACAAAGATCAAGTTTTGGTAAACAAAGATCAAGTCGTGATAAACAAAGATCAAGTCCTGGTAAACAAAGATCAAGTCGTGATAAACAAAGATCAAGTATTGATAAACAAAGATCAAGTCTTGGTAAACAAAGATCAAGTCGTGATAAACAAAGATCAAGTCGTGATAAACAAAGATCAAGTCATGATATACAAAGATCAAGTCCTGGTAAACAAAGATCAAGTCCTGGTAAACAAAGATCAAGTCGTGACAAACAAAGATCAAGTCTTGGTAAACAAAGATCAAGTCGTGATAAACAAAGATCAAGTCCTGATAAACAAAGATCAAGTCATGATAAACAAAGATCAAGTTTTGGTAAACAAAGATCAAGTCGTGATAAACAAAGATCAAGTCCTGGTAAACAAAGTTCAAGTCCTGGTAAGAAAGATCAAGTCGTGATAAACAAAGATCAAGTCTTAGTAAACAAAGATCAAGTCGTGATAAACAAAGATCAAGTCCTGGTAAGAAAGATCAAGTCCTGGTAAACAAAGATCAAGTCCTGGTAAACAAAGATCAAGTCCTGGTAATCAAAGATCAAGTCTTGGTAAACAAAGATCAAGTCTTGGTAAACAAAGACCAAGTCGTGATAAACAAAGATCAAGTCTTGGTAAACAAAGATCAAGTCGTGATAAACAAAGATCAAGTCGTGATAAACAAAGATCAAGTCCTGGTAAACAAAGATCAAGTACTGGTAATCAAAGATCAAGTCGTGATAAACAAAGATCAAGTCGTGATAAACAAAGATCAAGTCCTGGTAAACAAAGTTCAAGTCCTGGTAAGAAAGATCAAGTCCTGGTAAACAAAGTTCAAGTCCTGGTAAGAAAGATCAAGTCGTGATAAACAAAGATCAAGTCTTAGTAAACAAAGATCAAGTCGTGATAAACAAAGATCAAGTCCTGGTAAGAAAGATCAAGTCATGGTAAACAAAAATCAAGTCTTGGTAAACAAAGATCAAGTCGTGATAAACAAAGATCAAGTCCTGGTAAACAAAGATCAAGTACTGGTAATCAAAGATCAAGTCTTGGAAAACAAAGATCAAGTTTTGGTAAACAAAGATCAAGTCGTGATAAACAAAGATCAAGTCCTGGTAAACAAAGATCAAGTCGTGATAAACAAAGATCAAGTCCTGGTAAACAAAGATCAAGTATTGATAAACAAAGATCAAGTCTTGGTAAACAAAGATCAAGTCTTGATAAACAAAGATCAAGTCGTGATAAACAAAGATCAAGTCATGATATACAAAGATCAAGTCCTGGTAAACAAAGATCAAGTCCTGGTAAACAAAGATCAAGTCGTGACAAACAAAGATCAAGTCTTGGTAAACAAAGATCAAGTCGTGATAAACAAAGATCAAGTCCTGATAAACAAAGATCAAGTCATGATAAACAAAGATCAAGTTTTGGTAAACAAAGATCAAGTCGTGATAAACAAAGATCAAGTCCTGGTAAACAAAGTTCAAGTCCTGGTAAACAAAGTTCAAGTCCTGGTAAGAAAGATCAAGTCGTGATAAACAAAGATCAAGTCTTAGTAAACAAAGATCAAGTCGTGATAAACAAAGATCAAGTCCTGGTAAGAAAGATCAAGTCCTGGTAAACAAAGATCAAGTCCTGGTAAACAAAGATCAAGTCCTGGTAATCAAAGATCAAGTCTTGGTAAACAAAGATCAAGTCTTGGTAAACAAAGACCAAGTCGTGATAAACAAAGATCAAGTCCTGGTAAACAAAGATCAAGTATTGATAAACAAAGATCAAGTCTTGGTAAACAAAGATCAAGTCGTGATAAACAAAGATCAAGTCGTGATAAACAAAGATCAAGTCCTGGTAAACAAAGATCAAGTACTGGTAATCAAAGATCAAGTCGTGATAAACAAAGATCAAGTCGTGATAAACAAAGATCAAGTCCTGGTAAACAAAGTTCAAGTCCTGGTAAGAAAGATCAAGTCCTGGTAAACAAAGTTCAAGTCCTGGTAAGAAAGATCAAGTCGTGATAAACAAAGATCAAGTCTTAGTAAACAAAGATCAAGTCATGATAAACAAAGATCAAGTCCTGGTAAACAAAGATCAAGTACTGGTAATCAAAGATCAAGTCTTGGAAAACAAAGATCAAGTCTTGGTAAACAAAGATCAAGTCGTGATAAACAAAGATCAAGTCTTGGTAAACAAAGATCAAGTCAGGATAAACAAAGATCAAGTCTTGGTAAACAAAGATCAGGTCTTGGTAAACAAAGATCAAGTCATGATAAACAAAGATCAAGTCTTGGTAAACAAAGATCAGGTCTTGGTAAACAAAGATCAAGTCATGATAAACAAAGATCAAGTTTTGGTAAACAAAGATCAAGTCATGATAAACAAAGATCAAGTCGTGATAAACAAAGATCAAGACGTGATAAACAAAGATCAAGTCATGATAAACAAAGATCAAGTCGTGATAAACAAAGATCAAGTCGTGATAAACAAAGATCAAGTCCTGGTAAACAAAGATCAAATCCTGGTAAACAAAGGTCAAGTCGTGATAAACAAAGACGAAGTCATGGTACTCAAAATGAAAGTCCTGTAAGCAAAGCTAAAAGCCTTGTAAATTCGGACATAAGCCTAGGATTGTCAAACAGTTCATATTACCATAATAATGCATAATTATTACATAGTCAAAATACTGATGTCTTATTTAACAAGTAAAACAGTAATGCTGTATATATCATGGCCCCAAAACTTGCCAGTGAATATTGAGGATCCCACAAACAAATAAAAATTGTACTACAGAGTAAAATAAGATCGCATTTGTTATAAACCAAAAATATTCCAAGCACTGAATTTTACAACAAAGCATTGTTTTTACATTATATTACAACAGAAAGGGTGAAATCCTTAAGTTGCAATATCAAAAGAATATTTGATATGGACAAAGTATTTGTTGAATGCACTTGATCTCAATTGCACCAAGCTTAATCTACAATTTTAAGTAGTTTCTTTCATTTTGTGTATAATATGATTTTTAAGATAATATTATTAATTATGTAACTCACATTAACCAGACTGGTTCTATCCAGACCTCAAAACTTCATAGCCACTATCTCTATATGGTCTCACAGCATATGTCTACCAAGTTTCTGTCATTATTATATGAAACAAGAAATACAACTATATCATGTTTTTCTTTGTATCTTACTGACTTAGATATATAGCCTGTTACCTTTAATTACCGGTATTTATATTATATCTTTAACCAAACTTAAAGTACCATTCTGTTTTATGATTGCTTATCATTAAAAGTAATGTTTCCAAACTAACAATGCAAACTGATGTATTTCTCTGCACTTTGTTGTATTGATTTTTTATATTTAAAACAAATGAAATCAAAAATGATAACCGAAAAATATTTAAAAAACATAAAGATTGATAACATGACCAAGAAAATACTGTTTCAACACATTTCTAGTCTGTAGATTTAATAACATTTACAAAGGTAGCATTGACATATCATATATCTTCTCTATAACAGAGAATGTTTTTTATTTTCAGAATTCTCTGAACAATAAACTGATATTCATGGTGGCTAAATGTATTTTACTCTAAACTTTCATGTTTTGTTCAATGTTTTGACTTAGGATCTTTGTGACAGTTAAATAACTTTAAATCATTGTGTGGATATTAACAGAAATGTAAATATTTCCCTCTGTTAAGAAAAACCCAGTAAAACCTTACTATTCAAACAGTATCAGTAACGTAAAAAAAATTACCCCATAAAAATCACAAAAATTTAACAAATCAATGTAAATGTGTTTAAAGCTTTTTTGTTAACACAGACAACATATCATCAACAATGATCTATATATATATATATGTATTACAAGTATTGTTTACTTTGGAATGAGAAGGAATTTTGCATTGCTCTGACTTCATATTCCGTGTTCTACATAAAACTGTTTATTTTTCTGTAAATTTTACATTTCTATATCTTACACAATGCCGTCCATAAAGTACAAGATTTCTTGTCCACATCCTGGTTACCCTCGTCCTCCCTCAGACAGATAGTTGACCGACAAGATGAGACAAACATGTGACTAGTTTTCACTACAGTAAGTCTCATATTAGTTATCTGTTGAATCAATTTTGAACAAACACAACTGATTTATCTTTTTGATCTCCCCCTGGACTTGCCAGCAGGTTTGTAATGGTCCTTACAGAATGCTGTTATTCTCTGACAAGCTTCCTCCAGCTTTTCTGTCGGTATAGTGAGAACCACTCGGAAGAAGTTAGGGTACTGGAAGCACTGTAAGTATACAGAAGGAATACTTTGTAAAGACAAATCTCCAATTATTATGTAACAAAGCAATCATATGTTAGGTAAGATATAACAGCCTACCTCAGAGTTAAAATAACAGAGGATAGAAATATCCCAACTCAAAATCTGTTTTGATAGAAACACAAAGGTCAACTAGTATGATTAAAACAAACATGAAAGAACCTTTTGCTAATCCAATAAAAACATAGTTATGGTTGTAATTTAAACAGTTTAAAGACAGAACAAGTACTCACTGTCAAGTTGTTCATATCAATACTTGATTAATTAACACTTTTGAGTAAGTGTCTCAAATTAAGTAGCTTACTTATTAACATACAGGTCACTGATAGGGTGTTTGAATGGCAGATCACTGTGACCCTTGATGGGGTGTTTGAATGGCAGGTCACTGTGACCCCTGATAAGGTGTTTGAATGGCAGGTCACTGTGACCCTTGATGGGGTGTTTGAATGGCAGGTCACTGTGACCCCTGATAGGGTGTCCGAATGGCAGGTCACTGTGACCCCTGATAGGGTGTTTGAATGGCAGGTCACTGTGACCCTTGATGGGGTGTTTGAATGGCAGGTCACTGTGACCACTGATAGGGTGTCCGAATGGCAGGTCACTGTGACCCCTGATAGGATGTTTGAATGGCAGGTCACTGTGACCCCTGATAGGGTGTTTGAATGGCAGGTCACTGTGACCCCTGAAAGAGTGTCTGAATGGCAGATCACTGTGACCCCTGATAGGGTGTCTGAATGGCAGGTCACTGTGACCCCTGATAGGGTGTCCGAATGGCAGTTCACTGTGACCACTGATAGGGTGTTCGAATGGCAGGTCACTGTGACCTCTGAGAGAGTGTTTGAATGGCAGGTCACTGTGACCCCTGAGAGGGTGTTTGAATGGCAGGTCACTGTGACCCCTGATGGGGTGTTTGAATGGCAGGTCACTGTGACCCCTGATAGGGTGTTTGAATGGCAGGTCACTGTGACCCCTGATGGGGTGTTAAAATGGCAGGTCACTGTGACCACTGATAGGGTGTTTGAATGGCAGGTCAATGTGACCACTGATAGGGTGTCCGAATGGCAGTTCACTGTGACCACTGATAGGGTGTTCGAATGGCAGGTCACTGTGACCTCTGAGAGAGTGTTTGAATGGCAGGTCACTGTGACCCCTGAGAGGGTGTTTGAATGGCAGGTCACTGTGACCCCTGATGGGGTGTTTGAATGGCATGTCACTGTGACCCCTGATAGGGTGTTTGAATGGCAGGTCACTGTGACCACTGATAGGGTGTCTGAATGGCAGGTCACTGTGACCCCTGATAGGGTGTTTGAATGGCAGGTCACTGTGACCCCTGATGGGGTGTTAAAATGGCAGGTCACTGTGACCACTGATAGGGTGTGTGAATGGCAGGTCAATGTGACCACTGATAGGGTGTTCGAATGGCAGGTCACTGTGACCCCTGATAGGGTGTCCGAATGGCAGGTCACTGTGACCCCTGATAGGATGTTTGAATGGCAGGTCACTGTGACCCCTGATGGGGTGTTCAAATGGCAGGTCACTGTGACCACTGATGGGGTGTTCAAATGGCAGGTCACTGTGACCACTGATAGGGTGTTCGAATGACAGGTCACTGTGACCCCTGATAGGGTGTCCATATGGCAGGTCACTGTGACCCCTGATAGTGTTTCCGAATGGCAGGTCACTGTGACCCCTGATAGGGTGTTCGAATGGCAGGTCACTGTGACCCCTGATAGGGTGTTCGAATGGCAGGTCACTGTGACCCCTGATAGGGTGTCTGAATGGCAGGTCACTGTGACCCCTGATAGGGTGTCCGAATGGCAGGTCACTGTGACCCCTGATAGGGTGTCCGAATGGCAGGTCACTGTGACCCCTGATAGGGTGTTTGAATGGCAGGTCACTGTGACCCCTGATAGGGTGTTTGAATGGCAGGTCACTGTGACCACTGATAGGGTGTCTGAATGGCAGGTCAATGTGACCACTGATAGGGTGTTTGAATGGCAGGTCACTGTGACCCCTGATAGGATGTTTGAATGGCAGGTCACTGTGACCCCTGATGGGGTGTTCAAATGGCAGGTCACTGTGACCACTGATGGGGTGTTCAAATGGCAGGTCACTGTGACCACTGAAAGGGTGTTTGAATGGCAGGTCAATGTGACCCCTGATAGGGTGTCCATATGGCAGGTCACTGTGACCCCTGATAGGGTGTCCATATGGCAGGTCACTGTGACCCCTGATAGGGTGTTTGAATGGCAGGTCACTGTGATCCCACAGATGATTAACTGGTCATGTTTATTTAGGAAATACTGTGAGATATATTGTAGGAAGCATTTCCATTTCTTGTTTTATTCTACGGTACTGATTAAGAAATCACAAGAATACTTAACAATTTTAAACATACATGATTCTATAAAAGACATCACCAACTGTAACTTGATGTCATATAAGTTTTATGTTTTACAAATTTCATTAAAAGAAGGACAAACGTTTAAGATAAGCACTAAGAACATTAGCTGTATTGTTACATATTCTCACCTGTCCAGGTAAGCAAAAGACACTCTGCTCTTTCACCATTTTCTCTGTGAAGTCAATGTCATTTGTCACACCGGGGAAGTTGTCCTTGTTAATACCAATCTGTTTAAAAATCATGACACAGATGTTACTGGGGTCCCAAATAAAAATTCAAGTGTTATATCAATCTTGTACTCCATCATCGTCATCTATTGAAGTACCAGTAAATGTTACTATCATTGTGTCATGGTCCATCCAGCACTGTTATAGAGGTTATGTTTTGGCCCCCAACGCATGTGCCAGAACAATAACAGCCAACAGAGAAAAACCAAACCTTTTATCACTTACCAAACACTTACCATCATATACATAGCACCATCAGGTTTGACAGGTTCCAGGCCAGGAATTTTAGAGACCTTGTTGTAAAACAATTCGGCATTACTCTCCACATATCCTACAGTGTTGTCAAAGAACTCCTGTGGTGTCTTGGTCAAGATGTCTGTTACTGCAGCTTGTACCAGAGAGTTGGGACCAAGAATTCTCTGGGACAAACTCAACAATCCTTTTCTCACCTGAGTACAAAAAATTACATAATATCACAAAAAGATTTGATTAAAATGTCTATGAGAACTTAAATAGTTCAAACTTCTTTTCACCATTGCTAAGTTAAGGCACATGCCCCATCCTGAAGTCCCATATCCCTAACATATGTTTTGCTTTAATATGTGTGACAAAATATTACTAAGTTAAAGTATAAAGATTCAATTACAGAAAATTAATTATGACATCAATAAAGATTTTACTTTACCCTCGCAGGGTTCTTTTCAATATTAATGGATATTTTGACTCTGGTTCATTTAACCAAATATTTCAGTCCATGATCCAAGTAGAGAGATGTAGAGACATCAAGGATTTGGGGCACATCACAAGTAATGTTATACCTTAATATTAACAAAAATAAAAAGTTTTCCCCCTTGTCATTAAGGTACTTACAGCTTTAAATAAATCATTTCTGTCATGGATGATAATCCATCCAAGTCTCCAGCCTGGTACCAAGAATCTGAAATGAGAAAGTGTACTTTATACTGGACAATTTACAATTTAATTCTTTGAAATAAAATAAAAATCAATTTTTAAACAATTTTTATTCTATTCTTAAAGAACAAATATTAAATTTAGGAAAAATGACTATTTTTACATCCTCTATCTGATTCCTACAAGTCCTAGAACATCAAATAAACAGCATGATTTTGTACCTTTTGGTGAGGCCACTACAGGACAGAATGGGAACATTCTTCGACAGGGATCCCAGGGAATGGTATGTGCTGGTGGAAAACACCTGTAGATCAAACCAAATCTATGTATCTGAGAAAATAGGAATGCACTAGAGATATTATATAATGAAATAAAAAAAACCAAAGATGTTTTATGTTATTTGAGCTTTGGGATGAGAATTGTAAATTATGTCTTAGAATAATCTTTGTGATGTAACATAAACAACTAAAACAGTGTAACTCTCTGGCACCACAGACACCTGAGCCGAACACTTAAAAGACTGGAGATAGAAGTCTTCTCATTGAGATTTCTGAAACTGAGAACAGACCAATAGATGCTCCGCTAAAAAGATAGGTCTACAAATAAATACTTACAAAATGTTCATAG
Source organism: Ylistrum balloti (assembly GCF_031769215.1). Lineage (NCBI taxonomy): Eukaryota > Metazoa > Mollusca > Bivalvia > Pectinida > Pectinidae > Ylistrum > Ylistrum balloti. The sequence continues at coordinate 122,908 of NW_026782672.1, read as the reverse complement.
ATTTCATCAGAGATAATTGGGAGATGACATTTCTCAGCAACAGCGAGAATTTCCAGGATGTGTTTCCTACTGTACACTGAGCCACACGGGTTGGAGGGACTGTTTACCAGGATCGCTGCAGTATTACCATCGACTAGGGATCGAAGATGGTCAAGATCTATCTCCCAAGATTTTTCAGGCTGAGGATGAATGTTATTATTGATTATGATATCTATTTGGTACAAGTACATACAGGTACAATGTACATTCTAGTTGATGTAAGTGACTAAGGGTTTTACATCATTTTTGCCGAGTCACTATATTCTTCTTCAATAAACCAGGCATGTAAAGAATTAAAAAGCATTATAGATTGAGGACTTTCAGGAAACTTGTATGATTTTTACCTTTTACTTAAGTTTGAATATTTACAGAACTGACTTTAAGATAACACTGACTTTAAGATAAAACTGACCGTTTGACTTTTTCCGTTTTACTTCAGTTCAAGTAAGTATTGATTGACCAATAGTAGCAATACTTTTTCATGCCTACCTGAAGGTTGTACAAGCGCACTTCAATACCAATAGCCTCTGCCAAAGTCTTATAGATAGAGAAGCCTGGGCGAGGCAGAAGTATGTTATCGCCAGCGTTGGCCAGTACAGTTATACACATCTCCAGAGCCGAGGAACAACCATTTGTTAAAATCACATCCTGTTGAAATATACAACTAAATGTTAAATTCACATCCTGTTGAAATATACAACTAATTGTTAAATTCACATTCTTTTGGACTATACAACTAATAGTTAAACAGTGTCTACAAAATAACATATTCATTTAATTAGTGTTATACAAAATAACACTCTAAGTAAGAGTCAGCATCATTCAAAATAAAACATCTGTATGAATTAGTTTCATACATTATAACACACAATATGTATGAGTCAATGTCATACAAAATAACACAATATATGTATGGGTTAGTGCCAGCATTTCTCAGTTACTGATTTAATGAGACATTGAACAATTCAGTCAATGTAAGAAAGGAGGAAGGGACATCCCCACACTTTTGGGATTTTTTCTCTCTCCATGAAATGATTTGGGCCTCCCTTTTCCAAACTCCTGGATCTACTACTTTGATAATTATATGAGTACATAAAGTACCTTGGAGGTTACTAAGACTTCATCAGTACTGGAGTATTCAGCTACAGCAGCTCTGGAATCTTCATACCCTACAGTCAATGAAACAGAGAACCATCAGAACCTTTAAAATAAAATCATCTACACTTTCATCATAACTTATTCTAACACAATGCTAGTCACATCCATAAACATACACCCATCATAACATACTCCAACATATATTGCTAGTCAAGCACTTGAACCTCAATCCATCATAACATATTCTGACACAGTATACAGTCAGTGCTTACCTACAGAGGGGTTATAACCATTGTATGCAGTACTTACCTACAGATGTTATAACCACTGTATATGGTACTTACCTACAGAGCGGTTATAACCACTGTATACCGTACATACCTACAGAGGGGTTATAACCACTGTATACCGTACTTACCTACAGATGTTATAACCACTGTATACGGTACTTACCTACAGAGCGGTTATAACCACTGTATACGGTACTTACCTACAGAGGGGTTATAACCACTGTATACGGTACTTACCTACAGAGCGGTTATAACCACTGTATACGGTACTTGCCTACAGAGCGGTTATAACCGCTGTATACGGTACTTACCTACAGAGGGGTTATAACCACTGTATACGGTACTTACCTACAGAGGGGTTATAACCACTGTATACGGTACTTACCTACAGAGCGGTTATAACCACTGTATACGGTACTTACCTACAGATGTTATAACCACTGTATACGGTACTTACCTACAGAGCGGTTATAACCACTGTATACGGTACTTACCTACAGAGGGGTTATAACCACTGTATATGGTACTTACCTACAGAGGGGTTATAACCACTGTATACGGTACTTACCTACAGAGCGGTTATAACCGCTGTATACGGTACTTACCTACAGAGGGGTTATAACCACTGTATACGGTACTTACCTACAGAGGGGTTATAACCACTGTATACGGTACTAACCTACAGAGGGGTTATAACCACTGTATACGGTACTTACCTACAGAGCGGTTATAACCACTGTATACGGTACTTACCTACAGAGGGGTTATAACCACTGTATACGGTACCTACAGAAGGGTTATAACCACTGTATACGGTACTTACCTACAGAGGGGTTATAACCACTGTATACGGTACATACCTACAGAGGGGTTATAACCACTGTATACCGTACTTACCTACAGAGGGGTTACAACCACTGTTTACAGTACTTACCTACAGAGGGGTTACAACCACTGTATACCGTAATTACCTACAGAGGGGTTCAAACCATTATATACGGTACTTACCTACAGAGGGGTTATAACCACTGTATACAGTACTTACCTACAGAAGGGTTATAACCATTGTATTTGCCAGCTTTCACGGATTTGATGACAGCATCTTCTATATTTTTATCTAGTGGTAAGTTACCAAACACAGTAGGATCACCTGTAATATATACAGTCATTCTCTTAGAAATTTTCTCTTGGTACTGTGGCCATGGCATTTCTCTTATAGATTTTTCTGATGTCCCTATCAAATTTCAGTTTTCTCAGAAAATAAGTTTTGTATCAGACATGACTCTTTTTATCCTTAAAGATTCATAATACATTTTCTAAAGACATGACATACATATTTGTCTTGGAAGATTAACTATAAGTCTGTACTAACAGCAAAATGACAAGGGCTGTCAGAGATGGGTTATGCTCCTTGAATGGGACATAATTTAACTATGAAAAAAGCAAAGGGCAATAACTCCCAGATTATGCAAAAGAGAGTGATGATTCTTGAGCACTACATTTTTCCTTGTTGAGATATATCTACCTATGAAGTTTAATGTTGATACCTCTAATAGTTTTAGTGTAATGCTCCAGACAAAATATAAGTAGGAAAAATAACAAGAGGCCCAAGGGGTCTAAACGCTCACCTGAGGAATATATGTCAATAATCTGAGGATTTTAAAATGTTGCAAAAATGGAACAACACTTGTGCAGGACCGTGTGTAAAACATCTGTACCAAGTTTGAACATGATCCACCTAGTGGTTCTTGAGAGGAAGTCCAAAATGTCTTAACCAAACAGAGGCCAGGGTTGCACATTTATATAAAGTAAATCATGTTTTCATTTACAAGTTGAAATATAGCTTAGTAGATACATGTATAGCTAAAGTATACAAAAAATCACATCAATTTCAAGTCTATCCACAATCTTTTCCTTGCCTAATACAATAAGGCATCAAACTAAAAAACACTCACATAAAACAATGTGAAAAAATCTTGTGGTACTTCTGAGACAGGAATCTATATGTATCAAGGCTGAGAAATGTAGTGTTACCACAGGTATTGAACCATATTATACATGTAGCTCAGAACATAGAAGGTTTGATGAAAGATCTGGCTACACATTTTTTCTCGCCTATATGGTTGTCATAAATACACAACATGTCATTATTAAAGATTAATATGTAACAAATATCAGAAGGGCTAATTTTGGACCAGTTATTTTTATTCTCACAAACTTTGCAGTCCTTTCCCTAAAGATCATCTATATGAAGTTACACTTTTGGTTCAGGACAACAAGATTTGCTAAGATTTAACAAATTCTACCCCTTTCTGCCCCTTAAATATGCCCCCATTGAGGCCACATCTTTTTCTATTGTAAACTTAAAGAAGCTTACTATACCTAATGTTACTCCTTTTTTACCCCCACCTGGGGCCCCTATTGCAGCCATTACTTTTTTTCCCCCAAAACTAAATGTGTCTTATTACATAGATGCTTTGTGTTTAGTGTGGTTGTAACCCAAAAACATGGTCAATGCCATTAGAACCCATATTAAAAAAAAATCTAATTGACCCCTTTTTGCCCCCCATGAGGCCCCAGAATCCCTCAGACACTTTTTTTTTCAACTCAAAGTCACATGTTCTTCACTAGGGGACCCTATATACTAAATTTGGTGGAAATCAGTCAACTTTAAATCTTGACCCCTTTTTAGTGCCCCCTGGAGGGCCTGTTTATGACCCAATTTTTTTCTAATTCGCAAACTTTGTAGACCTTGCTCTAAATGCTTTTGGTTCAGGTGACCTAACAAAAGGCAATAACTCCTAAATGATGTAAAAAAGAGTGATGGTTCTTCTGCACTGCACTTCTCCTTGTTGAGAACTATCTACTTATGAAGGTGGTACCAAAACTATGGTAAGCTATGATTATTGTCAAAGAAGTACAAAGGATTTCAGTTTAATGAACAAGTTGATAACATACCTATAGACAGTGCAATCATATCCTTCTCAGGATTTGGAGTGATCTTCATGGAATCCACAATACTCCTGATGGGATTAAATGTGTTCTTGGCTATTGTGGAAACAGGAATGTTCCAATTCTTTCGTCGCCTTTTTGCCGCTGGTTCCATCTTCAACTATGTTTGATTCAAAATTAAGGGAAATATCTCAAGGTGACAACGTTGGTGAGAATATGCTGTATCCTTTACTATACAAATGTATGTGCTGACAGGTAACTGATGACAGAAGATATAACACAGTTGATTCTTCACGTACTCTTTTATGACATCATGGAGCAAATTACTTCCTTGTTAACTTCACCGAATTCTAAAAATAAACATACCAGGAAAATCAGAGAGAAAAAAACAAACAATATCCTTCTTTATTTCTTAACTACCTACTGGCGACATCCTCATACAATAAAACACGAACTGTAAACAAGTTTAAACATACAAACATTCATAAGGAAATAGATTAAATTCCACAATTCATGTCTTCATTTCATTTCATCTATAACATTTTAAAGACATTTAATAAAAGATAAAAATTTTTGGAATGTTCCCATGAACTTAGTGGAAAATGCATTATCACATTTTTATTCATATCCCATACCAAATGCAATCTGTATCATGAGAAGTTAGATAGTTTGATGTACACAGGAGCTCACTAAGATATAAAAATGACCCATGTATATGTATGTTGCATACACTAGGTGACTTTGTAACTAGTCTGTGGATGGTCTGATTAAAATCAGACAAAATTCAGTTCAAAAGTGGTCTTCAGAACTGGTTTTAATTGTGATGTGTTCTTAAAAGTGAAGCATACAATACAAATCCAGACATGTAGAGGACCATTTTTAGCCTGAAATGAATAGAAGTAATCAGCACAGCCAGTTGGAACAGCTCTGTCATGACTAGTCAGATGACATAAGACTGACATGAGCAGTCAGATGACATAGGACTGACATGAGCAGTCAGATGACATAGGACTGACATGAACAGTAAGATGACATAGGACTGTCATGACTAGTCAGATGAGATAGGACTGTCATGACTAGTCAGATGAGATAGGACTGTCATGATTAGTCAGATGAGATAGGACTGTCATGACTAGTCAGATGAGATAGGACTGTCATGAGCAGTCAGATGACATATGAATGACATGAGCAGTCAGATGACATATGAATGACATAAGCAGTCAGATGACATAGGACTGACATAAGCAGTCAGATGACATATGAATGACATAAACAGTCAGATGACATATCACTGACATAAGTCAGATGACATAGGACTCATAAGCAGTGATGACATGACTAACAGTCAGATGACATATCACTGACATGAGCAGTCAGATGACATATCACTGACATGAACAGTCAGATGACATAGCACTGACATAAGCAGTCAGATGACATATGAATGACATGAGCAGTCAGATGAAATATGACTGACATAAGCAGTCAGATGACATAGGACTGACATAAGCAGTCAGATGACATAGGACTAACATGAGGAGTCAGATGACATATCACTGACATGAGCAGTCAGATGACATATCACTGACATGAACAGTCAGATGACATAGCACTGACATAAGCAGTCAGATCAGATGACATAGGAGATGAAATATGACTGACATAAGCAGTCAGATGACATAGGACTGACATAAGCAGTCAGATGACATAGGACTAACATGAGGAGTCAGATGACATATCACTGACATGAGCAGTCAGATGACATATCATTGACATGAACAGTCAGATGACATAGCACTGACATAAGCAGTCAGATGACATAGGACTGTCATGAGCAGTCAGATGACATAGCACTGACATAAGCAGTCAGATGACATAGGACTTTGTGGTTCCATGGGGCCGAGACCCTTCTTGCACTGTCCTTGTGGCTCCATGGGGCCCAAACCCGACCTGCACTGCCCTTGTGGTTCCATGGGTCCCGACCCACCCTGCACTGCCCTTGTGGATCCATGGGTTCCAGACCCACCCTTTACACAACATTTGGTTCCAATAAGCTTCTAAAAGGATGTTGCAGACCATGTATGGTTAAAATGAACTCTGTCGCTCATGTTGCAATTAGATTTCTAGGACATATGTCAGATGCCACACACTGTGGTATCCATATATGCTTTTATGCTTCTGCACTTTTTGGTTAGTCGAAAGAAGTTATTTAAAGGTTTTAACAAATTTAACCCCTGGTATCTTGAATTAAGGTCAAGGTCATTTCTTTTCACAACTATGTCAGGCTAAATCATTCAAGCAACCAACCCGCCAGTAACCATAACATTTGGTCTATTGGTTATTGAGAAAAAGCCATTTTCATGGCAAAAGTGGACGCTGGACAACGGATGTCGTATCACAGCATAAGCTCACTTAGCCTTTCAGATGAGTATGTGAGACCAGTATCAGGAACTCTTACCAAGCTAGATGTCACCAGGAATCTGCAGAGAAGAGCATGGAAACAACTTCAAACCTCAGATCTTGTCATACACAGAATGTTTCCAACATGATAAGGATTAGTGGTCATATGTTTAATAATTTAATATTGTCAAAAATATCTAAGGTTGCAGATTACACAAAATTATTTCCAAATAAATAACATGATTAGAACTAGCCAGGGGGCCCTCTAAGAAACTTTTGGAAACAATGAAACCTAGATATTGAAATTCAATGAACAAATCCTAGATACATACCATCAAATGATGTAGAAATGGACAGTATATTCCTCATTTTGAAATTGCTCTCGACAAATGAAGAATGGGGAAAAAATTATTCCACTACCGTACTTAAGATCTATACCACATCAGAGTATAAATTTTATATTGTTTATACCTTATGTAAATATATAAGATTTGATTATTATCACAGTCAGCATCTATACCTTGCTTATCAATTCTAGTAATTAAATGAATAACCATACTTAACAATACAATACATTGTGAAACATTAAATTTCACCATAATCATAATGAAACATATATATACTGCAAGCAGACACCATGACAATAAATTTGGGTTTTGCTTTCTTCACTCACCTGTACAAACCTGTGTTATCATGGAGGAAATAAACAGAATTGTGTTGGTCTGTACAATGTAATGTATGTATAAATGTGTGTATATCTAGGCACATGGCCTGGAGTCAATGTTAATGTCACATATATCCACTTATCAGTAGTAGGAAACAGGTTCATGTTTCTTCATATGAATGTTAATAAACGGTAGAAAATATGACACACAGTTTATTACTAAATTAATTCTATCACAATTTGTGTACTGGTTAAAATATATGTGTATTACTTGTTGGCAGTAGTGTGAGTTTAATCAAAGTCTTTCATTAATGTTCTGTTAATAAAAATGAAGAATAAAAAAAATCAACAGGGGTAAAAGTTCTTTAAAAACCTGCCCACAGTAGTGATAATAATGTCCTGTAGGTATAAGTCTTACTTCCTACTGACTTTTGATGGGGAAAGTTTGTCTCCACCAGGATTTGATCCCTTTTTGATCCGTTGTTGAGGCATTGAAACTTTTTTGTTTCTACTGTCACACTTTGGTAGCACTAGCCATCTAGACACTCAGGAAACATTGACAAAGAAACACAATCATCTTTGCTAAAGAAGCATATAACATATCTTACTCTTTGGAGCCTTAAAGGTAAGTTTTTCTGGAGAGGGGATACCCTTTGATAACTTAAGGGCAAGGTCTTCTGCAGAGTGAAGACCCTTTAATAACTTGAGGGCAAGGTCTTCTGCAGAGGGAAGACCTTTTAATAACTTGAGGACAAGGTCTTCTGCAGAGGGAAGACCCTTTGATAACTTGAGGACAAGGCTTCTGCAGAGGGAGGACTCTTTGATAACTTGAGGGCAAGGTCTTCTGCAGAGGGAGGACTCTTTGATAACTTGAGGGCAAGGTCTTCTGCAGAGGAAGGATTCTTTGATAACTTAAGGGCAAGGTCTTCTGCAGAGGGAATACCTTTCATAATTTGAAGATAAGTGCATTCTTTACGGGGGAGTACCCTTTTGACAACTTCAGGACAATTAAGATAATTCTTTACTGAAAGAGAGAAGAGATCCTTTGATTTGTTACAGAAGTGGGGTATGAAAAATATACAGATGTATGACCGCATGAATATGATTTTCAATTTAAAGTCTGAATTTATATCAAAATCAATGAAAAGATTTTTAATAATATTCATTAAAATACCACCTGTTTCCGTAACATTGCTGATTTCATTTGATTGGTAAATTAATACATTAAAATATTTATTATAAAATAAAGATTTTAATTTATTTTTAAGCCATTTCAGATTGATTTTATGGAATTTATATGGAGATTTGATCAAAGGATGAGAGTTCATATTGAAAAAAAAAAAAAAAAAGAGTTTTTCAAGACCTGTATTGCTCACCTAGTGTAGACCTTCATCACATGGAATGAAAAGCATTTACAAGATTTATTTCTATTTCCCATATTTGGTCCCACTCCAAGATTTGTATTTATTTCCCATATTGAGTCCCACTACCAGATTTGTATTTATTTCCGGTATTGAGTCCCATTCCCAGATTTGTATTTATTTCCCATGTTGAGTCCCACTTCCAGATTTGTATCTATTTCCCATATTGGGTCCCACAGGGGACCCAGTCTTACCGTTTATACAAAACTGATTTTTATTCACCAAAGAATGCTTCAGACAAATTCTGGACAATATCCTGCAATTCCTGGAGTAATTGATAGATTTTTCCTATTGGGCCCCGTCCTTATGGCTCCAGGGGACCAAGACCCACTATTTATACAAAATTGATTTTGCTTCTTCCAATCATGCATCAGATCAAATTTGGACAATATGCTAATATTTCTAAAGTACAAGATAGGTTTTTAAGAAATTGATAGATTTTCCCTATTGGACCTTGCCCATATGGCCCCAAACGGCTGTGACCCACCATTTACAATAAGTGAAATAATCAGTTTAACAATAAGTTAAAAAATTAGTTAAACAATACGGTAAATAATAAGGTAAATAATAAGTTAAATAATAAGGTAAACAATAAGGTAAATAATAAGGTAAACAATAAGGTAAATGGTAAACAATAAGGTAAACAATAAGGTAAATAATAAGGAAATAATAAGTTAAATAATTAGTTAAACAATAAGGTAAATAATAAGGAAATAATAAGGTAAATAATAAGGTAAATAATAAGGTAAATGATAAGGAAATAATAAGGTAAATAATGAGGTAAACAATAAGGTAAATAATAAGGTAAACAATAAGTAAACAATAAGGTAAATAATAAGGAAATAATAAGGTAAATAATAAGGTAAATAATAAGGTAAATGATAAGGGTAAATAAGAAATAAGGTAAACGAAATAATAAGGTAAATAATAAATGGGTAAATAATAAATAATAAGGAAATAATAAGGTAAATAATAAGGTAAATAATAAGGTAAATGATAAGGTAAACAATAAGGTAAATGATAAGGTAAACGATAAGGTAAATGATAAGGTAAACAATAAGGTAAATAATAAGGAAATAATAAGTTAAATAATTAGTTAAACAATAAGGTAAATAATAAGGAAATAATAAGGTAAACAATAAGGTAAATAATAAGGTAAACAATAAGGTAAATAATAAGGAAATAATAAGTTAAATAATTAGTTAAACAATAAGGTAAATAATAAGCTAAATGATAAGGTAAATACTAAGGTAAATAATAAGGAAATAATAAGGTAAATAATAAGGTAAATGATAAGGTAAATGATAAGGTAAATGATAAGGTAATTGATAAGGTAAATAATAAGGAAATAATAAGGTAAATAATAAGGTAAATAATAAGGTAAATGATAAGTAAATAATAAGGTAAACAATAAGGTAAATAATAAGGTAAACAATAAGGTAAATAATAAGGAAATAATAAGGTAAATAATAAGGTAAATAATAAGGTAAATGATAAGGTAAATGATAAGGTAAACGATAAGATAAATAATAAGGAAATAATAAGGTAAATAATAAGGTAAATAATAAGGTAAATAATAAGGTAAATGATAAGGTAAACAATAAGGTAAATGATAAGGTAAACAATAAGGTAAATAATAAGGTAAATAATAAGGTAAATGATAAGGTAAACGATAAGGTAAATAATAAGGTAAATAATAAGGTAAATGATAAGGTAAATGATAAGGTAAACAATAAGGTAAATGATAAGGATATAATAAGTTAAATAATAAGGTAAATAATAAGGATATAATAAGGTAAATATGCACATTGATAATGATTACTTGATAAACATCCGTTCATGCAATCATATTTAAGGATTTACTCCAGAGTAAAAATTCAGTAATAAACGTTTGTTCTTGAAATGATTTTTTGAAAGATTAAATTTTAGGCGGTAAATTTAAAATATATTAAAATATAAAAATCAATATTGCTGCACTTCTTTTTGCGATACCAATAGCAGAATACATGTGACAGGAAATCATTCATTTTCACAAATATTCTTACTTTTTTCCTGTAAAAGTAAGATCTATATTCGCTGCAGCCTTTCTCTAGATTTCCATCTTTCATGAACAATTCATTAAAAGTATGATACTTAGATATATTAAGAAAATAATAATATGAAATGATAAATTTTGATTTAATTTATTAGAAGCATAAATCAAAAACTGAAAAATTTGATAAATAATTGAAATCCTTTAATTGACGATCTTGCCGTATTCATTTCTCAATTATACAGTGTATATATTAGTTATAACTGGAAACCGGTTACATGTACAAACTGGTAGTATATACAGAAATATCCCTTAAAACATATCATATTTACATATTTGTATGTCCTTGAAAGAGAGGAAATTTCCATCAGCTTAAGACTAGTAAGGTAATTTGTATGTAATACATACATAACTATTATAATTTTATACAAAGCATTCAAATATTGACATGTATGCTAGTAACATTCAAATTGCCATTATAAACAATGATGTTACACCCTTAATTAATTAACACAGAATTTTATACATAATGTAACAGGATTGAAGATTCCATTTGCCAAGAATGTGTGTACTTCAGAAGTGTTGTCAATAAAAGTATTTCAGCTTAAAGTGAATTGTGATTTAGTTTTAATTCATACATACCATCATTGTCATGTATTTGTGATTGAATATATGTGAAAGATGTATGAATGACTGTGAAAGAGCAGAGAGATGGGAAAATTCACAGAAACCATTGGCTGGTATTTTACTATGTATGAAATATGTTGTTATTTGTTTGATATTTAGATGTGTGGTTCTGATAGTCTAAATTGGTTTAAAGTTGTGTTGCTGTCATTGTATATATTCTTGTGCTTAATAAATAAAGATCAGGAAATGTAAAGACATTTTACTTCCAGTGTTGTGTGTATAAATCTAACTTCATGTTGACACGATAATACATTTTACCTCCAGTGTTGTGTGTGTAAATCTAACTTCATGTTGACACAATAATACATTTTACCTCCAGTGTTGTGTGTGTAAATCTAACTTCATGTTGACACAATAATACATTTTACCTCCAGTGTTGTGTGTGTAAATCTAACTTCATGTTGACACGATAATACATTTTACCTCCAGTGTTGTGTGTGTAAATCTAACTTCATGTTGACACAATTGTGTGTGTAAATCTAACTTCATGTTGACACGATAATACATTTTACCTCCAGTGTTGTGTGTGTATAATACATTTTACCTCCAGTGTTGTGTGTGTAAATCTAACTTCATGTTGACACAATAATACATTTTACCTCCAGTGTTGTGTGTGTAAATCTAACTTCATGTTGACACAATAATACATTTTACCTCCAGTGTTGTGTGTGTAAATCTAACTTCATGTTGACACGATAATACATTTTACCTCCAGTGTTGTGTGTGTAAATCTAACTTCATGTTGACACGATAATACATTTTACCTCCAGTGTTGTGTGTGTAAATCTAACTTCATGTTGACACAATAATACATTTTACCTCCAGTGTTGTGTGCATAAATCTAACTTCATGTTGACACAATAATACATTTTACCTCCAGTGTTGTGTGTGTACGTAATACATACATTTTACCTCCAGTGTTGTGTGTGTAAATCTAACTTCATGTTGACACGATAATACATTTTACCTCCAGTGTTGTGTGTGTAAATCTAACTTCATGTTGACACAATAATACATTTTACCTCCAGTGTTGTGTGTATAAATCTAACTTCATGTTGACACGATAATACATTTTACCTCCAGTGTTGTGTGTGTAAATCTAACTTCATGTTGACACGATAAAACATTTTACCTCCAGTGTTGTGTGTGTAAATCTAACTTCATGTTGACACAATAATACATTTTACCTCCAGTGTTGTGTGTGTAAATCTAACTTCATGTTGACACGATAATACATTTTACCTCCAGTGTTGTGTGTATAAATCTAACTTCATGTTGACACAATAATACATTTTACCTCCAGTGTTGTGTGTGTAAATCTAACTTCATGTTGACATTTAATACATTTTTTTTCTAAATCATGCTGGGAGATAGAACAACAAACACAAAGTGATATTTTTATTGTGTTGTCAATGGAGCAGCGTGTTCTATAGTGAGAGGTCGCTGCATTATTTGGCAAACTTCCTGTAAACAAACGACCGAGGAAAATGTGAAACATGATGTATATGTGTCAAATAGTAAGGACGGGCATGACAAAACCTCTTATCATGAAATTTGCAATCACTGGTATTGAACATTGTCATTTAAATAACCAGACTCTCAATTGAATTGGTTGTGACCTGCCGGTCCCATATCTTATCATATCTCATTATCCATGGGAATGATGTGACGACAGCTGTATCATAGATGCCAAAATATGTGCATTTGTTTCAGATATTCAACATCTTTTACTTGTGAATCAAATGGAAAAAATTCAAAATGTACAAATATCTCATAGATAATAATTGTAGTTTTCTTTCAAATTTACATTGTTATTCTATATACCGTTGCAGCAAGGTAATATCATGTATGTATTCATTTGCTCATGTAAAAAAAACTGCATATCATCTCCCATGTTATAATGTCATGTTTACAGGTGTGTGTTTGTGTCTTCAGAATTTTTATCAGTACCATTTGTTGAGTCACAAGTGACTGATGTACCTTGTGAGAATATTGATAAATATCAAAGATTCATTTAAAGCTCTGTGTCAAACACAGTCATTTCATTTGATGATTTGATAAAGATGATAAAGAAAATAAAATAGAGCAGTTGCCATCATTAAACAATCAACATTCTGTCACACCGTGTATTTATACACCAGGCTGGAATATGTTAGAGAGCGTAATGTCTTTTTTTGAAAAAAAAATGAATACATTGTATTTAAACAATTTAAATATTTACTTTCTAGAAAAGTATGTTTTGCTGTAAGGCTGCTGTAGAAGTAACTGGCAAATTATATGTTCTTTTAAAAACAGTTTTAGAAGAGTATTAAAGTATCTTAGGTATGAATACACTTAGCTGATTAACCATTTGTATACAATCAGTTGAATTAATGAAAGTTGCAAAGAGGTGGATGAGGCTGCGAAATAACAAAATGTACAGATCAACACATGTTGATTTCATCAGTGCAAAGTACTTGTTTAACTTAACTATATATTGATAAAAAAAAACGTGAAAAATATTAAACTTTCCAATAAAACTAAAACCATATTTACACAAAATGAAACATCAACAGAACAGTTAAACACATGTTACATGACAACTCCACCAGGTCTCTAGTATTCAGATATATGTACTTTTTAACTAACTATAACATGTATATGATATATATTACATTTATAAATAACTACTTGAGAAGTGACAGTTGACATCCTAATTACAATTATTCTTTACCTGTATTCAGTGTCCCCAAGTTTTCCAGTTATGTAATAGCAGTATTAGTACATCATAGAAATGGACATGTCATTTATTAGATCAGTCTGATGAATATCATTTTCAAAAATTAAAATAACTGATGATAACATACTTGTTAATATTGATGACAATTGCCGGATTAGATACATAAATTTTCTCATCTCGATGTTGTTCATTGGATAGAGACCTACAGATCAGGTATTGTGTCAAATGGTGTATTAGTCAGTTGTCAAATTTCTCCTATTATTATGCTCTGATTGCTTTGTAAAGACAGGCTAGTCTGTCTCTTATGTGTCAGCATCAGATACTTTCAAATATGTGTCCCTGTTCGAGAACACATGAAAGAATAGGACATACATCTCATAGTTTACAAGGGAAATCCCCTCGATGAGGCCACCAGTGACGTCATAGTGTCCATGTGACCTCGAGCTCGCAGATAAACAAATACTCATGCAGTGCTAATTACAGTGAAAAGACAATAAGTTAAAATTGGAATCTAGACCGTACTAATAACCTTAATTGTAGATACTTTCCTTAGTTACAAATTTCCGTTCTGTTACGTACAGATAGCAGCTGGACAAGTTAATATGAAGATGGATGGTTCCAATAATACTTTTTTAATGAACCTTTTACCAAAATCTACATATAGTAGACAAATCAGAACAAAATAGAACTTGTTTTCTTATTACAAAACCAACATAACTTAATCTCTCTCGGAATATTATGATAATGACCTTTCTTCTAATTATATAAACTGATGGGATGAAAGTTGTCATTTCGATATACATCTGGGATAGACTTTGTTTAATAAAACTGCAATGTAAAACTATACATCAGGAATTTATACAATTAGCATTTTGATGACCGCTCAACAAAATCATTCCTTATTTGAATAAAATTATCAATCAAACGCTGCTTAAAACAACATAAAAATACTTTGTTATTACCAACATAATGAGTTAACCAGACGTTACCAAAACCAGAGGACAAAAATAGTTCCTTAACTTGACAACACCAATTACAGTTTCTGTTACATTCTTCCTTTTCTTCTTAAATTGACTTAAGGACACAATGATTACATTTAATTAATTTCAACCAATATTTCATTATTCTACATTTCCTGATTATATTCATAGGCAGATGTCGTAATTCCGAGTATACCATAAAAGATGGCGTACTGTTTTGTTTTTTCAATTTAGGATTGTTTAAAAAATCAACATGTACATTGCCACTGTGTTCGCGGCATTTATGCCCCATATTTCGTAACCATAATTATGAACAGGGGCAACATATATATAAAAAATGTTGAGTTTTGATTCTACATTGAGTGACAAATTCTTAAAAGCTCTTAATACATTTTACAAATATTTTCGACCTTGCTCAGCAATTGTGAACTGAGTTTTTGTAACCTTACCATTAACATTAAGCAATACACCAAGATATTTAAATCTGTCAATAATTTCTATTTCACATTCGTTGAAATAGAATTTCTCATCAGCTCGTAATCTTCCACCATTTTAAATACAACATTTTTTGTTTTCTCTGTATTAACTGACAGATATCAATTATTACTATACTGTTTTAAAGAGTCTGTAATGCCTGCAAGTTCCCGCTTTGCTTTTAAAAATTCCCAGAAGTTCAAAATGATGTCCTTTAAATGTATTCTCTAAGTTATATTTTCCTTATCAGTTATTTAGGCATATTGCAAGCATGCTTATTGATATTTCATATAGCTGTTTTACATAACACATATACTCAATACTAATTAGCATTATGTTTAATATGTATGTAATTTTGTCAACACGATGGGATAGGATCCCCGGCTCAGTAGGTTGTAGAGGATTAAATAATGTTATTACCAATTATTGTTGTACATGCATTTCATGTAACAAGTGAAAGTTGGTGTACAGCTGTACTGATTGAAAACTGCTGCTGAGTTTAGTCTGGGCCCCCTGTATCTATATGTATAAACATGGCTACCAAACTCCCATTGATTTAAAGTGATGTGAAAAAATTATCGGAGATCAAGGGATGGGCAGGATAAAGTTAGTAAACCATCATAATCTGAAATTCCTATATCCTTATCTCTTATTAATGTACACTTGTTCGTAAACACAGCAATCTTTCCTTATATAGAACCCCCACGTCCTCACAGTGCAATATCAACACTGTCCACGTAAACACGGTTATGTTTTTTTGAAAAAGTTGTCAACTTAGCACAGTGGTAGACATACCGACACCTGATGTATTTACCACTCTGTTTGCTTCCTTCAACATTATATAACAGTTAGACATTATGTTCACTGATCCACCGCTTATATCTGGTGTGACCGACCCCCTTATAACAAGATCAGATCAATGATCGGTGTAATTTGATCCCGAGCTCACGATATTCATTGGGAGTTCTCATTGCATCATGCGGGAAACATGCCGTTTCCAAGAAACACTAAAATAAATCGGATTTCACTACATGACTTTATAACAAACAGCTAACAATACTTACATAATGTGTGGGTGATGATTCGGGTGTCTGGTACCAGGAACATCTGCGTCCTTCCGCTGATCTTGGTCTTTTGAATGGAAGCACTTGTTTATATGACCTTGCCCTCACTGCTGACCTTAACATTGCATTTCATTGGCTGGAAAAGTGGGCAGGTCTCCACGCACCTACGTCGGTGCTTTTCCACGAAGTATTACTGTATGGCAACGGTGGTCATAACTCGAATGAGCTTGTATTTCATCAAACAAATATCATACCTATATATATATATATATATATATATCAACAAATGGAACAGAGTTATGCAACCATACATAAGACTACAGTAGATCATGATGAAAAATCACAGATTCAAGAATGAGCACGTAGCGTGGCATACATGTACACAGTGTTAATAAAAGTACTGAAAGTACTAAAAGGATATTTCTTTGGAAGTCTATATATATATATATATATATATAGGTTTCCTTGCTTCTTGTGGTGCACATTCAAAGTTGGGATTAAAACACAAGCCACCATCCCGGATTTTGTTTTTACCTTTGCTGAAAAATTGGTGAGACTGATAGAAACACAAAATGGCTGTTAGACTTTTGACATTATTGCTAGAGAAGACGGTCTTGTATGTATGAACCATATAGTCCCTGACGGTGTTATTTCAGTTTTAATTGTAATCAGATATTGTAACAAGTTTGTGACTTTTTGATTAATACTGGAAGAATTATTGTCTTGTGTAGAGTTTCCTTGCTACTTATTTCACTTTCACTTTCGGACAAACTGAGAGAAAAAGTTTCATAAAGACTGTCGGTAAAATCCTTTGTACGTTACCCTTGGTTTGTGCTGTGGCATGATATTTAATTCGGTTTCGTTTATTTATTGATGTCGCTACATTAGTTAATTCCACCGATTTTATTATAACCCATCTATATAGTGTATACATTGTTATGATTATGTGCTGTGTCAGGCCAGACGAGGGTTAGCCCTAACTGTATAATCTTAGGCCCTCCAACCCCGTCACTTGAGTGGCATCTTCTTGTGATGATTATGTCAGATTAGAAGACAAGTATTCCAGTACTAACAGTGGTAACCAATGACTTTTAGGTATATTCCCTATATCCCATTATTTCTTAGATGTGCTTATCGTAAATTCTCTGTAAGATTTTATTTCCTAGTGTAGATTGTTATTGAATGATATTGACTAATATTGATTTTTTGTATGATTTAGAGTATTTGATTCCCCCTCCATCCCCTTTATTTTCTTTTTACATTCATCCTATTATCGCAACTACCCCCGAACTTTTATGAATTCAGACCTGCTGGTCACCTACCAAGTTTGAACCTCTACAACTATGTCGTTCGATAATCAAAACGTAATGAATAATTCTAATCACCACAAAACAGAATTCCGTATTCCTAGATACTTCTGGCCTTCAATTAAATTTCCACTCTGCATGTTCATACTAAGGGAATTAATCCCGCAAAGATGCAGGTCAACTTACTTAGTAAATTCGTTCAGCCAGCTCAAACCTGTTAGTCAGTTTTGAAAGGCTTCTCCAAATTATTAGATCATTGGCTTAATTCGCAGCCCATGCCCTTATCAATCATTTTTTCAAAATGAATAATTTTCAGCTATGTGAAAATAGACTTGAAGACCCATCTGACGAACCGTGGTGAAAACTCCTACCATCATCCATAGAGGATGTATTTCATGGCCAGTATGAAGAGTTAAAACTCGACCACATTGCCCAAACTGAAATATTAAAAGGGAATATGTAATTTAATTGAATTATTCAAAATTGTCTCCAGTGAGACATAGGTCAGATTTTCAATCTTAAATGCCAGAATGAGACTAGCTTCATTTATTACTGACCAGTGGACAATTATTGACCAGTAGCCACAGACATACCGTTGTTACTTAACCTACTACATATGTCCATGTATTAATTCATTCCCAGTTTATATAAATAATTATTGAGCCCTATCTAGGCAGTTCTCATGAAGGTCAGTGTAAAACAACTTAGTCTACGACCATTCCCATGTAATACTCAATATTTGTTAGCCTGTTATCTAATGTATAATATTACTTTACTAACAGTTTCATAACATTTTTAGTATAAATAGACCTCTCTTGGTCTGTGAGAGAAGAAAAGAGCGGATGCCAGACAGGAGAGAGGCTAGTGTCCACTGTCGAGACGCTCGCTGAGTCTTTTGCCCGAGCAAGAACATCTCCATTTCGAAACCTTAAGATAACTTTGATTATACTGATACCACAAAACATCATCATTGCCACTATTCAACACGTTTTCATCATTAACCGCGCAAAACACCACCTCATTTCATCACAAGCTGTGGTGCCCTTGGTCCTTACGTATTTGTCCATATCTTCTCATAGAGAAAGATCTTAACCCTCTAAACGTGAACATCTTACAAGAGAAAATATTCTGGAACACAATATTGTGTTCTCAGAAACATTTCTTGGCCAGTGGGTGACAGTACATATATCTTTATTCCTAAGAGTTCTGATCACATGCTCCAGAGAATATCCTACTGTGGACAGAAGAAGCGGAACTATTTGAAGTTCATGAGCAAAGCACTGCCCGACTTTTACATTCTGGACACAGCAGAACTTTCTCCTGGAAGCGAGAATGGTGCGACGATAACAAAAGCCATCATGGATAGTCTCTCCTGGCTGGAGAAAGATGACAACGTCGTTGTTGATTGAGGGTTTAGGGAAGTTTAGTCAGATTTGGAATCACGTGGTTTGAAAACAAATATACTGTCTTATCTAAAACCTGGGCAGACACAACATTACGACCTACAAGCTAATCTTGACAGATCCATAACTAAATTCAAATTCAAATCCAAAATGAAAGCGCGCCTTAGTGCTTAGAACAACTTAGCTCATCGTTTGAAAAATAAGCCAGAGCTCACCAAAAAGGTCAAGTCAATATTTGTCAAACTAGATGCTACTGCAGATAATTTTGACTTTCACAAGTTAGATATGGAACATACCAAACACCATTGACATCTGGCTACATGAGTGAGCACTTTAGTGATGATATCGACTACGAGATCTGGATCTATCGGCACTCACGAGACATTGTACGATGTCAGATCCACTCGAGGCATAAAAGCAGTGTAACGTACGATGTTTGGATGTGACAGCCCCGACCCCATTAATCCCCACAAAGGGTTATAATTACCAGTGTCCTACTGGACAGAGATCCATGGGGTATGTGCCCATGTAGCCAGTATCATGTACTATTTAGGATACTACATACATTTGTAAACTAGTAACCCTTTGCATTCAAAAGTAAAAATTGATGTAGATTTTTCAACCAACCATCATATTCAAGGTGTTAGGTATGGTCGACTTGGACATTTAAACTTCATAACCGTACGATGTAGACCAACACTGAAATGGCAAGTTAGATTCTAGGACAAAGAAGCCTTATTGGATTCCAGATTAGGTGGTTTAATGTGCAAATCAACTTGCATCTATCACTTAGTATTCTTTTT
Source organism: Ylistrum balloti (assembly GCF_031769215.1). Lineage (NCBI taxonomy): Eukaryota > Metazoa > Mollusca > Bivalvia > Pectinida > Pectinidae > Ylistrum > Ylistrum balloti. Next base: position 102,575 of record NW_026782672.1, on the reverse strand, counting down.
GGAATATTGATTTGTTACATGTTGATTCCAAGAGGTTTTATGGGGGGGGGTTGCTAATTTTTGTACAGTAAGTGTATACAGAGAGGTAACTCTGGTAGACGGCCGTAGTATGACCGGAGGGCGCATGCGTAGCGCCAGTTGGAATAAATGTAACAACGCTGACTGAATGTCGCTCGCCTTGTTCTTTACAGAACTCGTCAGCTCAGCCTGGCTGGGTACAAGTTCCGGTAACCGTGGTAACATATGGGGGCTCGTCCGGGATAACGTTGATTCAACGTGGACATACATCGATAGACGTCATGGCGGATAAACGGGCGGAACTTGCGCTGATGGGGCGGTTGTACCAGTGTGAGCTACCAGCATTGTTGAGCATAATCAGTGAACAGAACTTGGTTCCTGAGCAAGATACCAGCAAAATGGATTGGTTAATGGCAGTGGCTTTAGTAGGAAAATGGATCCAAAGTGATCTAAGTGATCCGGATAAGCGGACTACAACAATGTTGTGGCTGGACGACGAACTACCTAAGCTGCCTACAAAACAGACAGTGGTGGTCAAGACAGAACCGACTACTGAAGTTAAGACAGGCTTAATCTCGGATTCACCGCCTACAAAAGGAGTTCAAAGTTAGTGGTGTGGTGGACAGAACTGGCTTAAGTTATCAGAGTCTCATGTGACAAGTCAACACAGCCACAGAGAAAGGCTACTCGGACTGACATAGTGGAGGGTGTATTAAGGGCCTTACCCACAAAGTCCGGACTCCGGAACTACTTAGAGGGTAGACCGCAATTGACACTTTTGACATTAAAGGGGATCCTACGTTCCCACTACATGGAGAAAACGCCAACAAAGTATTACTCTGAATTAGAATCGTTGACCCAAGGACATAAGGAAGGGGCATGTGAATTTTTAGTTCGTGCTATGGACTTACGAAATAAAATTATCACAGCTAGTGAGGATGAAACCTCCGAGATTAAATACTCGAAGGATTTGGTCGACAGCTTGTTCACAAGGACTGTGTACACTGGACTTAATGAACTGGGTATTAGACAGGAATTCCGACCAGATCTAGAGCGTAAAGGTATCAGTGATGAGGACCTCATCCTCTCCTTAACGAGGATTGTTGCGAAGGAGAATGAGCGACGTTCTAAACGCTCGGGAAGTTCAGGGACAGCGGTTCAAGTGAATGTAGCGCAGGATACCTTGTGCAAAGAGACACCTAGTTCTAAGGGTGCGGATTCTCCATCTGCAGTGGCAGCTGAGGTGAAGGCATTGCGAAGTGAGGTTGCAGAACTTATGAAGGTCGTGACAGCAAGACGTGGAGAACACAGTAAGGACTCGGTCTCAAACAGTGACTCTTCTAAGACCAGTGACTCTTACTTGTGACTATTGTAACTGTAGTGTAGTACAGGGTCCATGTACCATTGTTATCTGTGCTAGAATTTCTCAACTAGAGGGAAGGAAATGGGTGACAGACGTAGACAAAATTTCTGGTTCTGTATATGAGCTTTCCCCAAGGGGACAGGAAAAGATTGCTAACTTAGTCGAAGCGAAGTGTAAAGTTGTTTTAAGATTTGACGAGAGAGAGCAAGAGGTATTGTGGGATACCGGTGCACAAGTGAGTCTGTTAAACTTCAAATGGTTACGTACGCATTTTCCAGAGAAACCTGTAAGAGAGGTTAATGAGCTCTTTGAGAGTGGCCTATGTCTTAAAGGCGCGGGTGGAGATGTGTTACCATATGTTGGGTGGGTGAATTTCATGGTGGGTGTGGAGAGTACAAGCATTGATGTACCTTTTTTGGTTCCTAATGTTGCCATGGATAACCCAGTTGTTGGCTATAACGTTATCACACATTTCCAAGACCCGAGGTTAATGGCTTCGATATTTCAGAGTCATGACAAGGAAAGGGTGAACAGAGTACTAAAGGTTGTCAGAGATGAGTCGTCGGGTAGTATCTGTAAGGTGAAGGTAGGTCGCAGAAATGTGGTTCTGCCAGGAGGAAGTACACAAAATGTAAAATGTCAGGTTCATACTGGATCGCGGACCAAACAGGTGGTATTATTTGTGCCGGCTAATGTAGGTGAGTCAAGTGATGAGTCTATCCAGATTCCAGAAATCCTCACAAGAATTTCACCGGGATCAGCATGTACGGTAAGTATACCTGTAAGCAACACATCTGAAAAGTCGATGACTCTGAGTAAAGGACAAGAACTAGGACACTTGGTTGTAGTCAAGTCAGTAGTTACTATGAGGTGTCCGGAGCTTGACGGTACAAGAGTGTCGGGTACTGGAGGTTCAGAGGGTTGTGCAGACTCCAGTGTTGGGTCAGAGGGACATCTTGACAGCAGACCGGAAGAAGGTAGTGCTGTCGCTGAGGACCCCAAGTTGGCGGAATCGTGGGATCCTCCCGTCCACTTGAATGAAGATGTGTTGTCGCCGGACCAAGTGAAGCAAGTAAAGCAGTTGCTGCGAGAGGAGTGCAGTGCTTTTTCTAGGGACGAGGACGACATTGGGGAAGCACCGACTTTGCAGCTGAATCTTGAGCTAACGGACAAGACGCCAGTACAGAGGACCTATAGTTCAGTACCTCCTCCATTGTACAGAGAAGTAAAAGATTATGTAATTGATCTTGTGAATAAAGTATGGATTCAGAAATCGACCTCTCAATACTCGAGTCCGATGGTGTGTGTTCGGAAGAAAGATCTCAGCTTGAGGCTATGCATTGACTATCGTGCCGTAAATCAGAAGACTCCTATCTCAAAAATCCAGGATGCTCTTAACAGCTTAGGAGGAAATAAGTGGTTCTCGACGCTCGATCAAGGAAAAGCTTACCACCAAGGGTTTGTGCGACCGGAGTCTCGACCATATACTGCCTTTATTACCCCCTGGGGCTTATATGAATGGTTACGTATTCCATTTGGTCTTTCTGGAGCACCCGGAGCTTTTCAGGAGTTTATGGAAAGTACATTGTCAGACCTGAGGGATGAGATCTGTATGACGTGCTAGTCGTTAGCAAGACCCTTGAGGACCATCTGAACGACTTGAGGCAAGTTTTGAGACGACTTAAGGGTTCCGGTATCAAGCTTAAACCTACCAAGTGCTGTCTGTGCCAGAAGGAGGTTCGCTTTCTCGGACAATTGGTATCGGAGCAGGGGTGTCGCATGGATCCCGAAGACTTGAAGGCTGTTGTCAAGCTGAAGGATGAGACACCTAAGACTGTGAAGGAAGTGCGGCAATTGCTTGGTCTTCTGGGATATTACAGACGTTACATCCCAAACTTCAGTCGGAGGGCAAGCTGTCTATACGAGCTATTAAAGGAAGAGGAGGACTTGAAGGTCGAGAAGAAGTCCAGAAAGAGAACCTCAAGGTCAACAAAGAAGCAAGGCCATTCTAAGAGACAGGTGGAATGGACCAGTAGGCATCAAGCAGTGCTGGAAGAATTATTAGATGTTTTGACAAGTCCGAAGATCATGGCTTTTCCAGACTTTAATAGGCCTTTTGTACTGAGCACCGACGCTTCTCAGAACGGCCTCGGAGCTATTTTGTACCAGCAGCGAGAAGATGGAACTTATGCTACCATTGCTTATGGGTCAAGAACGTTAACAAAGGCTGAGAAGAACTATCATTTGCACAGCGGCAAATTAGAATTCCTCGCTCTTAAACGGGCAATCACGGAACGCTTTAGGGATTTCTTATACTACGCGCCTAGTTTTGATGTCTATACTGACAATAATCCGCTGACTTATATTTTGACATCGGCAAAATTGGATGCCACAAGGCAGAGATGGGTTGCGGAATTGGCAGATTATAATTTCAAGATCCACTACAAACCAGGGCGACTTAATACAGACGCTGGCGCACTCTTTCGGATGCCCTGTGAGGTGAAAGATTTGAAGGAATCCTGTACAGAGACTTGTGTCAAGGAGGAAATGTTGGCTGTGGTGGAAAGGATCTCTGTAGAGAAGTCTACCTTTGATGGGTTGGGTCAGTGCAGACCAGAGATCGGAAAGACAGGAAAAGGAGAGAAAGGTTTCGACAGGAGGAGCATAAAGACTTTGACCAAGAAAGAGATAGGTGAGTTGCAGGATCAAGACCCGATCGTCCATCGAGTAAAGAAGATTGTGAGGTCTGGACGTACTCCAGATAAGAAGTTCCTCAAGAAGGAATCTGTGCAGGTTCGGAAGTGGTTGAGAGATTGGAAGAGGTTTGTGATAGAAAAACATGTCTTGTACAGGGTGAGACATGGAACTGATGACCAAAGAATTACACAGATTTGTCTTCCCCAGGATCTCAGGGCAATGGTGAATAAGGAACTCCATGTGAATATGGGACACTTGGGGGCTGACAGAGTAGTATCCTTGACTAAAGACCGATTCTACTGGCCTGGGATGGCATCTAACATAACTCATTATGTTAGAAATGTCTGTACATGTGTCAAGGACCGGCGGCCTAACCTCCATTATCGGGCTGAAATGCAACCGATAAAGTCTTCTTAGCCTTTTGAGATGATTTCCATTGACTTTGTACATCTTGTACGGTAAGTGTATAGTATGACCGGAGGGCGCATGCGTAGCCCTAGTTGGAATAAATGTAACAACGCTGACTGAATGTCGCTCGTCTTGTTCTTTACATAACTCGTCAGCTCAGCCTGGCTGGGTACAAGGTTCCGGTAACCGTGGTAACAGATTCATCCGTTTTCATAGAATCTGCACACAGGAATTTGACATCAGCGAAGCGTTTCAAACTCTATTCTGAGCCATGCGCAATAGAAATTACTCTTACAGATTTCTACGAAAAATAAACATTTTGTGCTACATACCTTTTCATCCCCACTTCCAAAACCTAGTTCCTCTAACGTCAGGTAAGTCAGTTACCTGATCACATGTTTAAAATGTCCAATTTAATACGTCGGACAAACTTCCTTCCCTATAAGAGAACGATTTACATCGCTCTCAGATATAAACCTACACAAAACAAACCGCTGGCTGAACATTTCAATCAAGGCAACCAAAACAAAAGAGATGTAAGTATCGTACCGACTGAACAAGTAAGCAATACCAAATCCAAAGATGTTAGAGAACAGCATCAGATAGATAAACTCTAGACTTTGAAACTAAGCGGTATCAATGACAAGTCCGAACTAGAGAAAGACCGCAGTAGGCTGCAGTGATACTAAAACATCAATTCATGTGAAGGAACTTGCCATGACTTCTCAACTCACGGTCCATATACATGTATCAAAGTGACTATAAAACATGTATATAGATATACGGACCACGGGTTGGGGGTCCTGTGCTTGTTTAACCCTAACCCACGGTCCATATATATGTATCATAGTGACTATAATACATGTATATAGATATACGGACCACGGGTTGGGGGTCCTGTGCTTGTTTAACCCTAACCCACGGTCCATAAATATGTATCATAGTGACTATAATACATGTAAGATATATATACCAAGGGTTGCGAGTCCTGTGCTTGGTTACCCAAAGCGATGACGTACCGATACAAATTGCCTCGATTAGCACTGTGGATGATTTAAGATCCGAGGTCCGAGGAAATATTTTTCTCATGGTAAAATACTAGTCGCAATATACTGCCATGGAGTACTTCTCTTTAGCTCGATCGGTTGAGCATCAGACCAGATAACCAGAGGTCCCTAGTTCGAACCCTAGCAGAGGCATTGAAATAAATAATGACCAGTGTTACATTAGGGCCCACGTATTCGGGATGATACTTAGCCATGCCCAATAAGTATAGCCGTAACACCTGGAAACTCTAGGATGAATTATTTCTCGGAGAAGGAGTGCTTAAGTCAGGTAAAACACAGAAGAGAACTTCGGATTCGAATCATAGCGAAGGCATTGAAATAAATAACGTCTTCTGTTACACATAGAGAACAATGAAGTAGTTATGACAGTAAGGACAAGTGAATTATCAAAGTTTCGAGGCACTCGGTAATTTTATTCTATTATCATTATAAAATACCAACAGACAAGTCCAGTATTTGTGATAAGATAATCCAGGGGTGCTTTCCTTTTTAAAATAATGGCTGTTTGCTGATCTCATTTTACTCTCTGACGAGCAGTGACGAAACCTTTCGAGGCCTGTATCAATGCTTGAGGATCAGTCCCGGATTTTGTCGGAATGAAACCCCGACGAACAGGTTTGGCCTCATAAACAACCATTTTCTTTTAAAACAGCATGACCTTTGCTGTCAGGTTGTTAGGAGGACTCAACATACCGGCAACACAATTTACCAAAAGATGAAGAAGAAAGGAAGGAAGAAGAAAAAAACAAAAGACACCCAAAAAGTTCTAAAAGTCTTGATAGGTCCTCTGATACCGACAAAACATTTTAAATTTTGGTCAAAATAAATGACATTCGCTTCAAGAAAACAAAAGTTTTGTCCACTAGAAAAAAAAATAATTCAGGAACAAGCAATTTTGTTATGCTTCTGGCACAGACATTTGCTGTCCACAGACAAAACGAAGCTGTTGCAAAAATAAAACTCAGAACGAACCACAACACCAAGAAGCCGACATACTCCGTTATCTCTTTAGATGCTGCATTTGGAAATGGACGTGTGCGATTTTATTTTGCCTTATATATTTATTTGTGTCCAATTTTTCCGGTGGACTACAGTCTCTTTGTAAATAAAACCCATATGTTTATTGACACTTCTTTCTAAAGATCAAGATATCATTTATTTCTCTTATCCTTTTGTACATTACACTATAGGGCAAGTTGTATTGTACATCACAATACTGTGTGTGTCTGTCATCCTTTAAATTCACTGGTGTGACTTATTTGGTATTATTTATGACAAGTGTATTTTATCCTCGGACATTTTCATTGGATGTGCCATTCGGAAAACGGTTATGATGTTATAGTATGGTTAAGGACGGTATGTAATGGCGAAAACAAATATCAGTGTCTGAAACCATTAAGAATGTATTTTTTTTGTAAAGATTATCGAAATTATACAATTACAATAATGCAAAACTGATTGTGAAGTGTAAATTTTGCCTGCCAAGGCTTGAACGGAGCATACTTATATTAGAAAAAAAATGTACACTGCTTTTTTGTGCAAAGTATCTCCTTAAATAGAATTTGGTCTTGGATTATGAATGAATAAGGATATGCCACAGAATTACAAAATTACAAAACATTAATTTCAGAACATCTATATACAAGTGCCAGTAGGCATTAGATTAGAATAATTAAACGTATTCGCTAGTTTGTGTTCATGTGATCTCTTTCATTTCGTTTGATGTAAAACTATTTGTGGTATTGTAATTGTTGTTAAAGTGTTTATTATTTAGTTTTTTTTCTGTGATATTTTTTTTTCTGTTGCATGATGATGTCGGAATTGGAGTACAGTTATATATTAATCGTAATGATCAGAATAGTAACTGTAATTTATCAGAATAATAAGCAAGTTATAATTAGAATGGATATTATCAGGTAAAAGACTATCAATTATGTATATGTGAATAATAACGAAATCAATTATTCAGGCTTATCACGCGGTCAGGGGAGGTAACGCTTACACTCGTTACTGTTCAGAAGATAAATGATATCCATTTTCGATGTTATATGTGTAAAATGATCGACAATCTCAGCTAATTTAATTACCTTAAGATGTTTATTTCTGATTTTGAAGTCTTCGGGGGTTTCGGGGGTCTTTTGGGGTATTTTTTGGTATTTTGGTGTATTCTGGGGTAAACCGTACCGCCTAGCATACTACTTCCGATATATTCACTTCCGGTTGAGTATATCGAACGCCTATTGCTTCCAGGTGCTTCTACAAGATCTAGTACTGCGCCACTTATCCTGCAGAATGACAGAGGAAACACCGAATCTGAAGGTTTTCAGAGAAGCTGAAGTCAGAGACAACAAGGATAAATCAACGCTTTTAATAATACATGATAGTGTCTATGATGTAACGAAGTTCCTGGAAGAGGTAGGCCGATAGACATGTGGTGGGGTCAAGATATGTTACGTTGACCTTGTAGCGGGTTTGTTACAGACTGTATATATGCCACAGGTGTCACGTATACTAAGAATTATATCATTTGTATCTATTATTCAGATTTGGATAATCTGTTTGTAATTTAGATCAATATATTTTGTAGTTGATTTTCTTTTATTGATGAAACACAATTACATTGGTTATGCTATCAAATTTGTAGAAACTGAAAGTAGCAAGGACGCTTATTCAACTCGAGAACTGTGGTCTACCATTTTGGTGTCTTCTTCGTTTAGGTTTTTATGTTATCTTAGGTAAAAGAAATTTTTCATTTTCTTTCTATAGCTATGTCAGGTACAGGAGCACCAACAATGCTAACATTCATTTAAGTAAAAGCATAATACAGATATTACATTATAAGTACGTATACACGTATTTATCAGGACATCTTTATTATGACAATATGATTAGTAAAAACATCATACATGCAAACAATATCGTTTCAAAGGGATAACTCTTAAAAACCATAAGATGATAAGCTTCTAAAATGGCCCTATGTCTGTGGTCCGTCATCCATCTGTAAACAATTTTGTCATTGCTCTTTCTTGAGAGGTACTGGATGGATCTTTGTCAAATTCCATATGTAGGTTTTAAAAGAAGAGATATGAAATAAGTCATTGTGATATCACATTTAAAGTAGAGTAAAAAAAAAACATCATTTGCATGTCCAGTCAATAGGGTTAGATAAATGAGGTTGATTATAGTTTAAGATATTAAAGATATAACAAATTGTCATGAAATGTTGTCTGTGGACTGATGTTTTTAACAAAGATAAAACTGTATATTTTCTGCAGCACCCTGGCGGTGAGGAGGTCTTGCTGGAACAAGCTGGTATGTATAAGTATTTCAACAGTATTACTCATCAGAGATTAGATATGATGAGATTAGATTATGATATATGATATCTCTAGGCCTCTCTGGGTTTTATTTATAATGATGTTATAACTCTGTTTGGTTTGGGTGGAAGGCTTATTGAACCCACCTAGTGAAAATGATTTCTGCCTTGGACACATCCATTTGCATGTCCCTTTAATTGCTAATTAAAATTTCTAGATCCAATTTATTTGCACAATCAAAACTACCAAAAAGGGAATGTAAAGTGAAATGAGGTACAAAGGATGTGAAAAAGAGCCAAAGTAAATGTGAACTAGAGAGGGATATATTATCAAAAGATCTAATCAGAATAAAGTTATTGTCATATCAAACTGAATAAAGTTATTGTCATATCAAACAGGGAAAGATGCTACAGAAGCTTTTGAAGATGTGGGCCACTCAACTGATGCCAGAGAACTAATGAAAGATTATTTGATTGGGGAACTTCATGAGGTATGTGTAGTGGTAATTCAGTATTATTAGTCACACTGATTATTGATCTGTGTTATGAAGTTTAAATAATTCAGAAGTGATTTATTTGAAGTTGATATTAATGTCCTGTGTGTTGGTTTGCCTTGTTATTTGAACACCTGAGTATATAAATGTCCTGTGTGTTGGTTTGCCCTATTATATGAACACCTGAGTATATAAATGTCATGTGTGTTGGTTTTCCCTAATATATGAACACCTGAGTATATAAATGTCCTGTGTGTTGGTTTGCCCTATTATATGAACACCTGAGTATATAAATGTCCTGTGTGTTGGTTTTCCCTATTATATGAACACCTGAGTATATAAATGTCCTGTGTGTTGGTTTGCTTTGTTACATGAAGACCTGAGTATATAAATGTCCTGTGTGTTGGTTTGCCCTATTATATGAACACCTGAGTATATAAATGTCCTGTGTGTTGGTTTGCCCTATTATATGAACACCTGAGTATATAAATGTCATGTGTGTTGGTTTGCCCTATTATATGAACACCTGAGTATATAAATGTCCTGTGTGTTGGTTTGCCCTATTATATGAACACCTGAGTATATAAATGTCCTGTGTGCTGGCATTCCCTTTTATTTGAACACCTGAGTATAGATATGTCCTGTGTGCTGGTTTGCCCTATTATATGAACACCTGAGTATATTAATGTCCAGTGTGTTGGTTTGCCCTGTTACATGAACATCTGAGTATATAAATGTCCAGTGTTGGCATTCCCTGTTATTTTAACACCGGAGTATATAAATGTCCTGTGTGTTGGTTTGCCCTATTATATGAACACCTGAGTAAAATGATTTTGTTGGATGTGTTTCAGAGTGACAGAAAGGGAACTACAATAAAGGTATGTCATCACTATAGGCAGAACAAATCAGTGATTATTATTTTGAAATGTCTGCATGGATGTTGTGGTCTCAGAAACACTTCACTATCCAGTAAACAAATCAACAATTCTTGATAGAGGTGTACCTCAGAAGACACAAAAGAACTCTAGTTTGCTAAATGGTAACATCTTTTTGATAAAGACTGGAAATTTGACTGGTAAGGTCGAGAGTGCTTGATACCCCTAGTCTAGATCATAGCAAAACGGGAAAAAACAAACCTCTGAAATAGGATTTTAGCTGACGTGGTTTGAAGGACGATGAGCTTATACCATGACACAGCATCTGGCATCCATTAACTTTTAAATTGCTTTAAAGAACTTTAAATAAAATGTCCCTTTATTGTGCACCTGATTTTGAAAGTACATGCAGTGTAACAGGTTATATTTATGAAGTATGAAAAGGGATTGTTGAATCCTAATTTATCAATGATGTTTTGTAAATTATATGAACTGTAATCACTATGAAATTGATTGTTTTCCAGCCCAACACATCGATAAATGCACCGGTTTCAAATTCAGGCGGGTAAGTGTTAGAAATTTGTCTAAATAAGACACTTGCCAGGGAACAAGTTGTGTAGGGTAAGTGTTAGAAATTTGTCTAAATAAGACACTTGCCAGGGAACAAGTTGTGTAGGGTAAGCGTTAGAAATATATCTAAATAAGACACTTGTTAGGGAACAAGTTGTGTAGGGTAAGCGTTAGAAATATATCTAAATAAGACACTTGTTAGGGAACAAGTTGTGTAGGGTAAGTGTTAGAAATATATCTAAATAAGACACTTGTTAGGGAACAAGTTGTGTAGGGTAAGTGTTAGAAATATATCTAAAGAAGACACTTGTCTTTGAACAAAGTGAAGAAGGTAAGTATTGGAAACATATCTAAATGAAGTACTTGCTTTTAGAACTGTAGAGGGTAAGTGTAACAAATGCATCTGAGACATTTGCATTGGAACTGAGAAATTGATGGAATCAGAAGGAATTCTCTAATCGACACAGCAGATTACATGTACATTATTCTGACAAATGGTAGGATTTGTCTTGTTTTCAAAATTTTGTTTTGTTTTAAAATGGTAAAAAATCCACAATTTGACATCCACACTTATTTTTTTTATCAGAGAAATATGGAAAAATAGATCAATTTGAAGAAAACTTACATCATAATTGTAGTCGTGATGTAAGAGGTCCTGTAATATCTCCAGTGATGATATAAGTTTTCCTATGACAATGTATCATTTGTTGTTTAGACCAATCAGAGCAGAGCTTTGTAATCCTTTTAAGGTTTTTTCAGTTTGGACACAATTGAAGTGAATGTTGAATACATTGGTTATACAATGCCTGGGTGCTCAAGACTAAATAGTCTATGGTGTTAACAGGCATCTTTCTTGACAGCACATTGTATTTATTTTTAGTCTGTCTGAATGTTAAGTTGTGGCAAGTTGTTCAAGAATGACTCTTCAACTTGAGTAAAGAATAGTATGGAAATTTATTTGATGATAACATATTGTGATGGCAATTAGTCATACTAAATATTTCCTATCAATCCTTCAGACCTGAAGCCCACTTGTGAATATGAATTTTCTCCCTTGACTTTACATTGTTAAAGATGTGCAGGTTGTTGAATATACATCAAAAGATCTTCTAACATGATACTCTTCTTGTCTCCTGATTTCTCCTTGTTCATCTATCTTAATTCCGCAAATTTTCTCTAGTTCTTATTTCTACTAGTACTAATAGTAGCTTATCTTTCCTAAGTTCTCCCAGTATTTACAGTAACCTACCTCTTCTAATTTCTACTAGTACTAATAATAGTCATGCTTTCCTAACTTCTCGTAGTATTTACAGTAACCTACCTCTTCTAATTTCTACAAGTACTAATAGTAGTCATGATTTCTTAAGTTCTCCTAGTATTTACAGTAACCTACCTCTTCTAATTTCTACTAGTACTAATAGTAGCTTATCTTTCCTAAGTTCTCCCAGTATTTACAGTAACCTACCTCTTCTAATTTCTACTAGTACTAATAATAGTCATGCTTTCTTAACTTCTCCTAGTATATACAGTAACCTACCTCTTCTAATTTCTACTAGTACTAATAGTAGCTTATCTTTCCTAAGTTCTCCCAGTATTTACAGTAACCTACCTCTTCTAATTTCTACTAGTACTAATAGTAGTCATGCTTTCCTAACTTCTCCTAGTATTTACAGTAACCTACCTCTTCTCATTTCTACTAGTACTAATAATAGTCATGCTTTCCTAACTTCTCCTAGTATTTACAGTAACCTACCTCTTCTCATTTCTACTAGTACTAATAATAGTCATGCTTTCCTAACTTCTCCTAGTATTTACAGTAACCTACCTCTTCTAATTTCTACTAGTACTAATAATAGTCATGCTTTCCTAACTTCTCGTAGTATTTACAGTAACCTACCTCTTCTAATTTCTACTAGTACTAATAGTAGTCATGATTTCTTAAGTTCTCGTAGTATTTACAGTAACCTACCTCTTCTAATTTCTACTAGTACTAATAGTCATGATTTCTTAAGTTCTCCTAGTATTTACAGTAACCTACCTCTTCTAATTTCTACTAGTACTAATAGTCATGATTTCTTAAGTTCTCGTAGTATTTACAGTAACCTACCTCCTCTAATTTCTACTAGTACTAATAGTAGTCATGATTTCTTAAGTTCTCGTAGTATTTACAATAACCTACCTCTTCTAATTTCTACTAGTACTAATAGTCATGATTTCTTAAGTTCTCCTAGTATTTACAGTAACCTACCTCTTCTAATTTCTACTAGTACTAATAGTCATGATTTCTTAAGTTCTCGTAGTATTTACAGTAACCTACCTCTTCTAATTTCTACTAGTACTAATAGTAGTCATGATTTCTTAAGTTCTCGTAGTATTTACAGTAACCTACCTCTTCTAATTTCTACAAGTACTAATAGTAGTCATGCTTTCCTAACTTCTCCTAGTATTTACAGTAACCTACCTCTTCTACTTTCTACTAGTACTAATAATAGTCATGATTTCTTAAGTTCTCGTAGTATTTACAGTAACCTACCTCTTCTAATTTCTACTAGTACTAATAGTCATGATTTCTTAAGTTCTCCTAGTATTTACAGTAACCTACCTCTTCTAATTTCTACAAGTACTAATAGTAGTCATGCTTTCTTAAGTTCTCCTAGTATTTACAGTAACCTACCTCTTCTAATTTCTACTAGTACTAATAGTAGCTTATCTTTCCTAAGTTCTCCTAGTATTTACAGTAACCTACCTCTTCTAATTTCTACAAGTACTAATAGTAGTCATGCTTTCTTAAGTTCTCCTAGTATTTACAGTAACCTACCTCTTCTAATTTCTACTAGTACTAATAGTAGCTTATCTTTCCTAAGTTCTCCCAGTATTTACAGTAACCTACCTCTTCTAATTTCTACTAGTACTAATAATAGTCATGCTTTCCTAACTTCTCGTAGTATTTACAATAACCTACCTCTTCTAATTTCTACAACTACTAGTAGTGGCCTAAATACTTGATAAATTCTGGATGGATCTTGATCAAATTTCATATTAAGGTTTGCCCGGGTCCCTAGTTGTGCTGGTTTTGTATTGGAAATTACCAGAATAGCAAAATGGCCCCACAAATAGCTGTCTATCAGAAATAATGCACTGGATGGTTCTCTTTCAAACTTCATATTTAGGTTTCCATTGGTCCCTTGTTATGTCCTTTTGATTTTCGTAGTGTGCAGAAAAATAAAATGGTCGACAGGCAGCCATCAAAGAAAGGTTGCACAAGGATTCCTCTTGGAACTCTTATTTCTACTTTTTTAAGCCAACCATCATCAGATGGTGGGCTATTTAAATCACCCTGTGTCAGCGGTCTGTGGTCCATCTGTCCATAAACAATTTTTGTTATCATTGTTTCTTGAGAAGTTTAGAATGGATCTCTCTCAAATATCATATATAGGTTTCCCCTGATGTCTAGTTGTGCATTTGTTTTTCTGGGACTGATCAGAAAAAGGAAAAGTCTGAAAGGCATCCATCTTCGATTTTGACTTTGAAAGTCTGTTATTGTTATGTCTCGAGAAGAGCCTGTTGTTTTTTTCTTATATTTCCTATGTAGGTTTCCTTTGGTTCCTTGTTGTGCCCATTTGATTTTATATCTGATCAGAAAAATAAAATGGTTGACAGGCAGCCATCTTGTAATTTTGTTTTGAAAGTTTATTATCGCTATTTTTTAATGAATCTTTCTCAAATTTCATATGTAGGTTCCCCTTGGTGTCTTGTTGTGCCTATTTGAGTTCGGGACTGATCAGCAAAACAAAATGGTCAGCAGACAGCCATCTTGGTTTTTTACTTTGAAAGTTTGTTATCACTTTTTCTTATGAATAGGGGGATTGATCTTTGTCAACTTTAATGTTTAGGGTCCTCTAGGTCCCTAGTTGTACCTATTTGAATTTGGGACTGATCAGAAAAACAAAATGGCGGACAGACCGCCATCTTGGATTTTGTTTAGTATAGATTGTTACTACTATTTCTGAAGAAGTGAATGGATGTCTCTAAAATCACATACATATGTTCCCTTTGGTCTCTCCTTGTGCTCGTTTGCTTTTGGGACTCCTCAGAAGAAACAAAATGGCTTTCAGGTGGCCATTTTGGATTTGGCAGTTAAAAGATTATCATTTATTTCTGTAAAGGAATTTTCAAGTGTCTTTTCATTGAGAGCAAAAACACAGAAGAGAAGAGAAAATAACGAAAAAATTCAACTTTCAAAGAGCATATAAAGATCAAACAATGGTGGGCACTAAGACCCCTCTGTGATCACTTGTTTACTCTTAAAATGTATATGATATTTGCAGACTTTTAAATCCTAAGTCAAATATTTTTGACTTCAAAATTAGCTCTGTCTCTGAATGGTGTTTGTACTGTATCTAATCTGTAATCCTTTTCAAGTAAAACTTGTAAAGTAAAACTATATCCTGAATAAGGTAAAGACATCAAGAATAATTATTTTTTTATATATAGAGTCTTGTTGTTTACAGTGGCTGGACTGGCTGGTTACTTCCACTCGGTGTGGCACTGGCTGCTGCCTTCCTGTACCGCTATTTCATGGCACAACAAAACAGCTGAAATCATATATTCCACCCAGACATGTTGGACCAATCATTGTTGTGACTGATCTCGACCATAGTGCTTTTTATGTTGCCTCCAAGCTCTCATAGAAAGTATCCAGAGACCAACTGTTTTATAATCAGAATGCAGTAGCTTATGGCTGTCCACTTTGATCTACTTCATGGATGAATTCATGCTGATCTTGATTTTCTTTGTTAATTATTTATGAACATTAAAGCATTTTTTTTCAGGTCAGAAACCATATTTAAAAATGAGTTTCTGAACATTGTTCATGATTTCAAATGAATGTATGTCACTGACTAGACAATAAATCATTGTATAAAGCAGTGTGAATGTTGTAACTATTTTAAGCCTGTCTATTGGAAGAATATGGAACAGATATGTCCAGATGTCGCATATCCCGGATAATGTTAATCTGCAATTATTCAGATGGTATAAATTATGTAACATATGATTAATACTTCAGTGCTGATGTTCTGGTATAATGACAGTTTTACATACATATATCAGTATTGAAAACGTTTAGTGTATAACTAAATGTGTAAAATATGGTTTCAATATTTAGTATTAAGGTGGTTTTCTGGTTTCCAATATAAGGTAATGAAATAAATTAAGAATCAGATTAAAAGACTTTTACATTTTTATTTAGATTTTTTAAAAAAAATTTTATCTATCCAAAAACATATGAGGAATAAATAGAATCATATATACTATCAGTCTATAACTCCCACCGTCACACACTTACAGAGTATAGTCATGCATCATTTTCACCACTAAACACACAGAATTTTGAGTTGCACACTATATCTTAACTATCATAGACACTATGTAACACAATCACTCTAAACATATATTTATAACTTGCAGCCATACTAGTACTCCAGCATTATTACATATACAAACAACATCAGCATCTGACATCAACATCATCATATACAATCATCATCCTCATCACACATTAGCATCATCACATACCATCAGCATCATAATGGTCACCTATCAACATTAGCATCATCACACTTCAGCAGCGTTACACATCTGCATTATCACATACCAAAATCAGCATCGTCACACCTCAACATCATCATATATACCAACATCAGCAGCATCACACATCCGCATTATCAGCTTCTTCACACACTTTAACCTCCATGCATAAGGATGCTGCAGTAATTTCTCCATAAACTAGTATGGACTCATAACAAGTGAGCAACTGACAGCTGTAACTATATAACTGAAAGATAAATGTTCCTAGATATAATGAAATAGACAAATACAAAACAAAACGTGATGATTTTTTTTATTAGAGAGAAAAGGGGGAATAACAAAGAGGGGGGAAAGAGAGATG
Organism: Ylistrum balloti; assembly: GCF_031769215.1. Lineage (NCBI taxonomy): Eukaryota > Metazoa > Mollusca > Bivalvia > Pectinida > Pectinidae > Ylistrum > Ylistrum balloti. Next base: position 85,817 of record NW_026782672.1, on the reverse strand, counting down.
GACTGGTTAAGACACACTTTGTATATGAATAGGGTAAAACTTTTTTTTTAACTATACCTGATAAAAATTACAAGTATTTTAATTAAATACTGCCAAGGCCAAGGGGAAGAAAAATGAAAAAGCATGTGTTCACAAAATTATGGGGAAAAATAGATTAATAAAATGATAATAGGTTCAAAGAAGTAATATTTTATTCCATTTTCTCCATCTTCATTGAATTTTTTCTAAAAAGAATCTCCCTTAGCTGTAGCTTCTTAACCTTTTAATGATCCTTAATGGTATTAATCAGTGCATGTATGTCAAGAGAGTTCTTAAAGCATCTTGAATTGTATATGTACTGTTTAATGATAATATTAATTTCATTATCAGTTTTGCTGTACAAATTTTTCAGTGGCCAAAAACCAAAGAAAAAGGACTGCTTGTTGACAGAAAAAGGGATTAGCAGTGCTTCTAAAAGAATTTCAAAACTTAGTAAAAAATTCTGGACTTTTTCACATTCCCACGATATATGTGTTAAAGTTTCAGTCTCAGACAAACAAAAAGTGCAGAGTGGACTATACATTCTTCACCTTATACAGAAATAAGTTTGTAGTCAAAGTGTAATGTAAGACTCTGTACTGAAACCAATGAAGCTTAGAATTATTAGTAATCTTAAAATGTAAAGAAAAGATATTTGCCCAAGTGGATTCCTCAAAGTTAAACTGTTCAGCCCATTTCTTTCTACCTGTAGGGATTTCATTATTTTTTATAAAACATCTATAAATATCATTTGTCCCTTTTGCCCGTAGGAAAAAAGGTTCAATGTTGTAAGGAATAAAAGGCAAAGAAAAATCTGAATCCTCATCCATATGCAGATCAGTATTCTTCTTAATAGAGTTTAAGATTCCTTGAAACCTAAGAAAATTTGTGACAATACCATATTTTTCAGAAAATTCATTAAAAGAGTAGAAAGAGACTGTATTTGAAACCTTTAACATATCATTTACAACTCTAACACCTTTTGAAAACCAGTCTTTGTAGAAAACAGAATGCCCACCTATAGTTAATTTTGGGTTATACCAAAGAGGTACTTTCAGTGGAGAGAGTTGTCTACCTTTAATTTTGAGCTTTATGGTCAGTAACTTTTCCCAAGCTTGGAAAACATCACTCTAAAATTTATTTTTACATTTTTCCTGACACTTTTTTTATATAATCACTTCCACAGTTTATAGCAAGATCAGTATTAATTTGTCTTTTGAATAAAATTGTCCACTTACTTGGAGAAGAACTTAAAAAAAATTTCCTAATCCAACCTAACTTCAATGCATTTATGAAATCTGAGATACTTACCATCTTCAAACCTCCCTCAAAATAGTTTTTAACAATGATATTTCTTTTAAATTTATCAGTTTTCCCATTCCATAAGAAGTTAAAAAGGATAGTATTTAAGTAATTTATATTACTTGGATTTGGAAGGGCAATAAATAAATGATTAAATTGTGAGATTAAAAGTGACTTAATGACATGTATCTTCCCAATTGGAGATATTATTCTTCTAATCCAAGATTTAATAAGAGATTTTAGTTTTATTAATTTTTTGTCAAAATTTAGTTTAGGAATTTCATGGAAGTTTACACTAAAATCAATCCCTAATAATGTAAATTTATCCTTTCCCTACTGTAAGTTATGCTCTGGTAAAAAAGTGTCTGTAGAATATTTCTTACTACCAATCCATATTACCTGTGTTTTTCTAGTATTAATCTTAAGACCTGAAATATTTGCATACAAGTTAAGCTCCGTTACAGATTCACATACAGATTTTTCTGACCCACCAAGTATCAAGGAAGTGTCATCGGCATACTGAGAGAGAGGTATTGGAAAATCACCTACACTTATGCCACTTATATATTTTTGTTTTCCCTTATTCTTATTGCTAGAATATCCATGCATAATATGAAGATATACGGTGAAATTGGGTCGCCTTGCCTGCAGCCACGCTTTACTTCGAAGAAGTTTGATACGTTTCCCCCTTGATTTACTGCTGAACTGGCATTTTTGTGAAGAGTTTTGACCCACTTTCTAATACTCACTCCAAAGCCAAAAAAGTTAAGTGTTTTATCCATAAATTCCCATGAAACAGAATCGAAGGCTTTCTCAAAATCGATCATAAGTAGCATTCCTCGAATATTATTTTCTTCAGTAAAATTCATTATATCATGAATAAGCCTAGTATTTTCACCTATATAGCGTCCCGATAAGAATCCAGTTTGATCATGGTTAATAATTTTGTCTAAAACTGACTTCACCCTATTCCCTATTTTTTATTTAAATTTGCCAATTTCTAGTAATATACGTAAATCCATCAAAACGCAAGTAAATATTGACGTGAAAATGTTTAGTTGTGACCTTTTGTGTACTACTGTTGATATCAATAATATAAAGTTGTGTGTGACCTTTTGTGTACTACTGTTGATATCAATAATATAAAGTGACCTTTTGTGTACTACTGTTGCTATCAATCATATAAAGTTGTGACCTTTTGTGTACTACTGTTGGTATCAATAATATAAAGTTGTGACCTTTTGTGTACTACTGTTGGTATCAATAATATAAAGTTGTGACCTTTTGTGTACTACTGTTAATATCAATAATATGAAGTTGTTTGTGACCTTTTGTATACTTCTTTTGTGTACTACTGTTGGTATCAATAATATAAAGTTGTGTGTGACCTTTTGTGTACTACTGTTGGTATCAATAATATAAAGTTGTGTGTGACCTTTTGTGTACTACTGTTGGTATCAATAATATAAAGTTGTGACCTTTTGTGTACTACTGTTGGTATCAATAATATGAAGTTGTTTGTGACCTTTTGTATACTACTGTTGATATCAATGCTATAAAGTTGTGACCTTTTGTGTACTACTGTTGGTATCAATGCTATAAAGTTGTGACCTTTTGTGTACTACTGTTAATATCAATAATATGAAGTTGTTTGTGACCTTTTGTGTACTACTGTTGGTATCAATAATATAAAGTTGTGTGTGACCTTTTGTGTACTACTGTTGATATCAATAATATAAAGTTGTGACCTTTTGTGTACTACTGTTGATATCAATAATATAAAGTTGTGTGTGACCTTTTGTGTACTACTGTTGTGTGTGACCTTTTGTATCAATAATATAAAGTTGTGTGTGACCTTTTGTGTACTACTGTTAATATCAATAATATAAAGTTGTGACCTTTTGTGTACTACTGTTAATATCAATAATATAAAGTTGTGACCTTTTGTGTACTACTGTTGGTATCTTTTGTGTACTACTGTTGGTATCAATAATATAAAGTTGTGACCTTTTGTGTACTGCTGTTGGTATCAATAATATAAAGTTTTGTGTGACCTTTTGTGTACTACTGTTGGTATCAATAATATAAAGTTGTGACTTTTTGTGTACTACTGTTGGTATCAATAATATAAAGTTGTGTGTGACCTTTTGTATACAGCTTTTGTGTACTACTGTTGGTATCAATAATATAAAGTTGTGTGTGACCTTTTGTGTACTACTGTTGATATCAATAATATAAAGTGACCTTTTGTGTACTACTGTTGGTATCAATCATAAAGTTGTGACCTTTTGTGTATGTATCAATAATATAAAGTTGTGTGTGACCTTTTGTGTACTACGTTGGTATCAATAATATAAAGTTGTGTGTGACCTTTTGTGTACTACTGTTAATATCTATAATATAAAGTTGTGACCTTTTGTGTACTACTGTTGGTATCAATAATATAAAGTTGTGTGTGACCTTTTGTGTACTACTGTTGGTATCAATAATATAAAGTTGTGTGTGACCTTTTGTGTACTACTGTTGGTATCAATAATATAAAGTTGTGTGTGACCTTTTGTATAATGCTTTTGTGTACTACTGTTGGTATATCAATAATATAAAGTTGTGTGTACCTTTTGTGTACTACTTTTATCAATAATATAAAGTTGTGTGTGACCTTTTGTGTACTACTGTTGGTATCAATAATATAAAGTTGTGTGTGACCTTTTGTATACTGCTTTTGTGTACTACTGTTGGTATCAATAATATAAAGTTGTGACCTTTTGTGTACTACTGTTGGTATCAATAATATAAAGTTGTGTGTGACCTTTTGTATACTGCTTTTGTGTACTACTGTTGGTATCAATAATATGAAGTTGTTTGTGACCTTTTGTATACTTCTTTTGTGTACTACTGTTGGTATCAATAATATAAAGTTGTGTGTGACCTTTTGTGTACTACGTTGGTATCAATAATATAAAGTTGTGTGTGACCTTTTGTGTACTACTGTTGATATCAATAATATCAAGTTGTGTGTGACCTTTTGTGTACTACTGTTGATATCAATAATATAAAGTTGTGACCTTTTGTGTACTACTGTTGGTATCAATAATATAAAGTTGTGTGTGACCTTTTGTGTACTACTGTTGGTATCAATAATATAAAGTTGTGTGTGACCTTTTGTGTACTACTGTTGATATCAATAATATAAAGTTGTGTTTTGTGTACTACTGTTGGTATCAATAATATAAAGTTGTGTGTGACCTTTTGTGTACTACTGTTGGTATCAATAATATAAAGTTGTGTGTGACCTTTTGTGTACTACTGTTGGTATCAATAATATAAAGTTGTGTGTGACCTTTTGTGTACTACTGTTGGTATCAATAATATAAAGTTTTGTGTGACCTTTTGTATACTGCTTTTGTGTACTACTGTTGGTATCAATAATATAAAGTTGTGACCTTTTGTGTACTACTGTTAATATCAATGCTATAAAGTTGTGACCTTTTGTGTACTACTGTTGGTATCAATAATATAAAGTTGTGACCTTTTGTGTACTACTGTTGGTATCAATAATATAAAGTTGTGACCTTTTGTGTACTACTGTTGGTATCAATAATATAAAGTTGTGTGTGACCTTTTGTGTGTGACTGTGTACTATCAATAATATAAAGTCACCTTTTGTGTACTAATCATAATATAAAGTTGTGTGACCTTTTGTATACTGTTTTGTGTACCTTTTGTGTACTACTGTTGGTATCAATAATATAAAGTTGTGTGTGACCTTTTGTGTACTACTGTTGGTATCAATAATATAAAGTTGTGTGACCTTTTGTGTACTACTGTTGGTATCAATAATATAAAGTTGTGTGTGACCTTTTGTGTACTACGTTGGTATCAATAATATAAAGTTGTGTGTATATCAATAATATAAAGTTGTGTGTGACCTTACTGTTGATTGTATACAGCTTGTGTACTGACTGTTGATATCAATAATATAAAGTTGTGACCTTTTGTGTACTACTGTTGGTATCAATAATATAAAGTTGTGTGTGACCTTTTGTGTACTACTGTTGGTATCAATAATATAAAGTTGTGTGTGACCTTTTGTGTACTACTGTTAATATCAATGCTATAAAGTTGTGACCTTTTGTGTACTACTGTTGGTATCAATAATATAAAGTTGTGTGCTGTTGGTATCAATAATATAAAGTTTTGTGTGACCTTTTGTATACTGCTAATGTGTACTACTGTTGGTATCAATAATATAAAGTTGTGACCTTTTGTGTACTACTGTTGGTATCAATAATATAAAGTTGTTTGTGACCTTTTGTGTACTACTGTTGGTATCAATAATATAAAGTTTTGACCTTTTGTGTACTACTGTTGGTATCAATAATATCAAGTTGTGTGTGACCTTTTGTGTACTACTGTTGATATCAATAATATAAAGTTTTGTGTGACCTTTTGTGTACTACTGTTGGTATCAATAATATAAAGTTGTGACCTTTTGTGTACTACTGTTGGTATCAATAATATAAAGTTGTTTGTGACCTTTTGTGTACTACTGTTGATATCAATAATATAAAGTGACCTTTTGTGTACTACTGTTGATATCAATAATATAAAGTTTTGTGTGACCTTTTGTGTACTACTGTTGATATCAATAATATAAAGTTGTGACCTTTTGTGTACTACTGTTGGTATCAATAATATAAAGTTGTGACCTTTTGTGTACTACTGTTAATATCAATAATATAAAGTTGTGACCTTTTGTGTACTACTGTTGATATCAATAATATAAAGTTGTGTGTGACCTTTTGTGTACTACTGTTGATATCAATAATATAAAGTTGTGTGTGACCTTTTGTGTACTACTGTTGATATCAATAATATAAAGTTGTGACCTTTTGTGTACTACTGTTGATATCAATAATATAAAGTTGTGTGTGACCTTTTGTATAGTACTTTTGTGTACTACTGTTGATATCAATAATATAAAGTTGTGACCTTTTGTGTACTACTGTTGATATCAATAATATAAAGTTGTGACCTTTTGTGTACTACTGTTGATATGAATAATATAAAGTTGTTTGTGACCTTTTGTGTACTACTGTTGGTATCAATAATATAAAGTTGTGACATTTTGTGTACTAATGTTAGTATCAATAATATAAAGTTGTGACCTTTTGTATACTACTGTTGATATCAATAATATAAAGTTGTGACCTTTTGTGTACTACTGTTGGTATCAATAATATAAAGCTGTGAGAGTAAATGACAGCTTGATGTTCACTCCGGACACTATTCACACCGAAACATGGGCAATGCGTAAAATCGTGAATTCTGCACATGCAATCACGGGTATTGCCAATACAGGCGAGTTTTCATGGAGACGTGACCTATATAAAATGGTCCGTCCCCAAATCATTCAGTCATTGAAAGTAGCGCGAATAATGCTCATATAACACGATGCCACGATTAATTGCAGAGAGGAATGGCACTTGGAAGTTTGCAGGCGGGTACCTTGTAACTATTGTAGTCATGGCAGCACTATCACCAGGCTTGCTGGACGCTTCCAACATACAGGTTTTGTTTCTGATCGTCCCCAGACGGCGAGATTTACGGTGGCAACTCGGGCCCAAGATCGCTACATCCGGGTAACTCACCTTCGTAACCGGATCCAATTTACAACCAGAACAGCAGATGCCATCAGAGTTAGAAGACGCCCAGTGTCCACCGAGACCGTCCGGCGTCGCCTACGTGAACATTGCATTAACTGCCGACGTCCTTACGTAGGGCCTATTTTCACTCAGTGCTATCGACAGCAACGTCTTCAATGGGCAAATCACCATCAACGATGGCGTCTTGCTGACTGGTGACGAATTCTCTTAGACGAGTCTCGATTCCATCTTGCCCATGCTGATGTCCGACTGCGTGTGGGGCGTCAACGTAACGAACGTTACGCCGATTATTGTGTCCAACAGGCTAACAGATGGATGGCAGCAGTATGATGGTATGGGGATTCTTCAGTTGCCACCATCGGACAGGACTGGTGTACAGGGATGACGTTCTCCGGCCTTAAGTCGTTCCCTTGTTTGTTGCACAGTCGCAACTACGGTTTTGCGAGCAGGACAACGACCGTTCCCACACTGCTCCAGTACCTATGGGTTTGCTAGCACAGAATAATGTGACTGTCTTCCCTTGGCCGTCTCTTTCACTGGACTGTAGGAGTGGATTCAATACAGTAATATTTTTCCGTAGTCAAACATTCTCAGTCCCTGATCAATAAAACGGATCATTCCCACACAGCAAAATCCTATCATTAACTGAAAATTCCAAACAATTCTCGGACGCAACGTACGTTTGTGTAAGTACATTCCACACCTGTGACCGTGTAGTCAATAAAAAGGTCACACTCTAATCTTCTACTGGTTGTGTTATAAGATGAAGGTGACCGTGTAGTCATCAGAACGTCACACTCTAATCTTCTCTTGGTTGTGTTATAAGATGAAGGTGACCGTGTAGTCATCAAAACGTCACACTCTTATCTTATACCGGTAGTGTTATAAGATGAAGGTGACCGTGTAGTCATCAGAACGTCACACTCTAATCTACTGGTTGTGTTATAAGATGAAGGTGACCGTGTAGTCATCAAAACGTCACATTCTAATCTTCTACTGGTTGTGTTATAAGATGAAGGTGACCGTGTAGTCATCAAAACGTCACACTCTAATCTTCTACTTGTTGTGTTATATGATGGAAGTGACCGTGTAGTCATAAAAAAGTCACACTCTAATTTTCTACTGGTTGTGTTATAAAATGAAGGTGACCGTGTAGTCATTAGAACGTCACACTCTAATCTTCTACTGGTTGTTTTATAAGATGAAGGTGACCGTATAGTCATCAAAACGTCACACTCTAATCTTATACTGGTTGTGTTATGAGCACTTCTTTTCTCTTGATATTACCAAGCCGAATAAAATACTTTAAACAGAAAACTGTTCCGTGGAAAGTCCTTCATCTACTCTCATTATCTTTGTTTGCATCCCTTGTCAAAAGTCAATTTTCTGCCTTTCATCAGTTCAGCATCAACTTTGTTCCATTTTAGAATGGTTTGTGATAGCTAAGAGACCATGAGCCAAGGAACCGTCTTTGGATAAAGTTTGAAATGAGTGCATTAGACCGATACTTAGAATTCAAGGCCCGACAAAGCTTAGGAATAGACCTGATAGCTATATGAATTATTTGTAAGTTCTTTACCAGATGTTTTGACTTCGTTAAATGACGGTATTTGGTTGTATTGATCTCTTTTACGCCTAACAGCTGCATACGTGTTCAGATCTTCGAAATGAGGTACTGGTTTATTAAATGTTTAAAAAAAAAAAAATTAAACGTTGCTGCCTTCACCACCGTTTCAACTTAGTATACGAGTGAGTAACTCAAATACTACTTGAATGATATTGTAATTTAAACTGTATATTAAGATATAAAGTTATCACTTATCTATGTATGCCTGGTATAACGTGTATTGTAAGCTGGAGGAACAAGACGATATAGTTTATCAACATTTATATATAAATGAATGGCATTCGGTATATGATTTAACATTCATAAATACCAGTAGTATTAAATATTAATTGAAATAGATGAATGAATGGCTTATTTGACCCATGACCTTTGGTGACCTGTATATTCTGTGGGAACGTCATACATCCGTAGTGCTATAAACTAACACGCTCACTTCAGGCGTATTTTCGTAAATTATTTTACCAATATTTTGAGACTTTCCTTGCAACTGTTATCATCACACATAACTAATGATATACATTGTTTCTCAAAATAAGAATCACAACCGCCTTAACCGCTTAATATGATCGGATGGCGCAGCACTAACGCACTCGTCTTTCACGTAGCCGTCCGGGGTTCGATTCCTGGATCGGACGTGAAAATGTTTTGGGTCACCTGCCCGACCACATGGGTGTTCCCTGGGTATTTTTCTGTTTCCACCATAATAAGACCTCCCGCAAACTTCATCCGGGGAAACAAGAACGATTTATATCAGCTGATAGCTTGTTTCGCAATTGTTGTTAAACATATAAAGTTTATATTTAATGTAATATTTTCGAATGCTGATCGATGTCACATGACGACGGTGCCCTCAATCATTACATGAAGATGTCACGTGATAGTCTAAGCGACAAACAATGGACACAAGATATCATTGACGTATTCCGTGATTTTGGGACAGAACCTATAGCCTCCATTACTTAGACAGATGCCCATCTCTACAAGTAAAAAAATCTGATGTTACCACAAGATACAAACTCGGTGGACATAAATCTGATCTATAAACGTCGATTCACTTCGATTTTTTTCCCATTTTTTTAACATTGAAGTCAGTAGATCACGGAATAGGAAATGTATCTGCCAGGATCTTTAATTGTGGAAAAGAACAAGTTTGTGTCGTTTCTTCCATTAAAAAATCCTCTTTATATCATGAATATGTTAATGTTAGCATGGCCTTAAATCGTTGCGGTGACAAACGAGAACATTATCCTAGTGTACTTAGACAGAAGGTGAAATCAATGTGAATGTTAATTTCATCTAGGTTCCTATCATCCAGAATACTAAATACTTGTTATTAAAGCCTAACAAATTCTATTTTAGCGCATTCGAATAGTTTATACCTGTCAAATTGATAGTGTGATATATTCCAAAGTTTTTAATATAAATCATATGTTAGTGGTTAATTTAAACACATATATCCACATGTATCGAAAACAATTGAATTGATTCTGACGAGATATCAATCTATATTTAAAGCTGACAAGAATATTGGCAAGCAAAGTTTACATCGGTAACTAATATCAGAACCACATGTGTTTACGCTGTACGCTTCTTGTCTCCCTGTATTGATAGCGACTGAATTGTTAGGTTAGGCTGTGTCTGAACCCGTTCAAACACGATCGCTGCAGTAATCTAAATATAGATATGACCACCACAGAAAGATATAAAAGCCTCGCAATCGCCTGCTTTACTCCAGTTCGCCGTTGAGACGATACCCGAACACGGCAAGAGTTAAGGAGACGAAAAACTTGTTAACAAACCAACTGCTTTACTCACACAATATACCTAAAAGGTGCGAGGAAACCAGCAACACAAACATGAAAATAACTGTAATACATCCTGATTCAAAACAAAGACGAATTCGCTTTAGTGAGGTAAATATGTTTATGTAAATTTTATTGATAATGCCAACAGTTCATTCATTGATTTTGATATAAAAAGAACATTAATTTCTTTATGACCACTGTCAAATAACAGTGTACAGGTATTAATCGAAACAAAAACAAATATTTTTATGTTAAACAAGATGACAGATCACATCCAATATTTAACGCTGGTTACCAATGTATTTAGTAATCTTTTTTTATTCTTATTTATTAATCAATTCGTTCATTCTATTTAAGAAAAAAATATTTTATGTCTCTTTAGATGTCAATTTCCAACCATAATTCTTGAAAGTTTTCGAATTAGCAATTTATTAAACTAGATGTCTGTACTGAGATTAGATTGATCCTTTCAAAATACACATTATACTTTTATACTTAAAATAATACTTTTACATTTGGATGTTTGTATCGATTTTTTTTTAAAAAGATATCAAAAGTAAACGAAGACAAATAACCAAGATTTATGAATGTTCTGTTCTTTAAGCGAGGTGTAGGCTACACCATTAGAAGTAAGATATTAAGCCGATGTCTATTTTTCACAAATGCCCATTACCTAAGATGTTCATTTGTGTGGTTAATCCCTGGTGGTAGACACTTCTAGCGGACTAGTCCAAAGAATTGTCGTAACCTGTATAGTTAATATAGATGGCTCGATTCAAGATATGCCTATGTATTTGACATTTTTAAAAACTATTCAGTACGGAAATTCATGGTATTGTCATACATTTGAGGCAAGTGCACCTTCCTATCCAGTCATTACTGACGAGACCTAATTGAATTGTAAAAGTACACGAGCTCACTTATCAATGAACAAATATCTTCGATTTTTTTGGGTCGTATGTTTTGCTGATACTGATAACAAATAATGATTTCAATCGTTTCATTTTTACCATTACAGAGACATACAACAAAGGTGTCGACACTGTTTAAAAGACTACCACGAGATGTGGTTATAAAACGGCAAGGGCAGACAATTAACATCAGCAAGGAGTGCTTGATCAGAGAGGCTTTTATTGATGGTGACATAATAGAAGCCGTGTACACACCCGTGCCGGAGACTAGACGACTATGGAAATGTATCAAAAGGTCAAATGACCAATGTATGATCACACTGGACAAAGATGAGCAAAGGGCCGAAATGCCATGCGGACATGCAATCAGTAAGTGCTAACAATTCTTCAGAATGTATAGATCAATACAGGAATGTAGATTTCCGATATAAATCAGATCTTGCCAGTAACAAAGTTTAGATGTCTAGATAAGTTGTATTAGTCAGTCTGATGACAAATTACATTTAACCTCTTCTTAATACAAGGAAACGTGTCACACAAATAATTAACACTACGGTAAGGAAACCTGAAAAACAAATTATTTACATTACGACAAGGAAACCTGAAAAACAAATTATTTACATTACGACAAGGAAACATATCACACAAAGTATTTACATTACAGCAATAACTTAGAAAATTAAATTTTCGTTCTATTGATACCATGTCTTTGTTCTTGTTTATATTACATCCACGTTTTGTTATCAATTAGCAGTTTTGAGATTCGATAACGAAATTTACACTTTACATCGATAGCGCAGAAGAATCATTTTTATCCACGATATATTAAGTAATCATTTATTTGTAGAATACGATATCCGGTTTTGTAGTGACAATTTGTGTTTTGTTCCAGCACCCCAGGCGCTGTTCGATTACTGCTGGCACAAACTGGACCAAGGATGTTCTACAATCACGTGCCCCTACATTGCAGATATCAAGGGAAATGTGTGTGGATTCAAGTGGAGTTCTCGTGATGTCAAACTTTCCGCTGCGATGTCTAGAAGAGAAAAGATTTTGTTTCAAACTAGACTCGACAAAAACAGAATCAAACAGCAGGAACTAGAATCAACAAATGAATATCCAGATGCCGTCATGATATCTCTCCTCCATAACTCACCAAAACTGCAGCGTCACGGTGACGCTTTAATGCGCCGGGCCTGTCCTAAGTGCTGGAGTATTATTGAACATGTGTCCGGGTGTCTCTGTATGACTTGTCAGTACCCATCTTGTAACTTCCGGTTTTGTTTTAGATGTCTAGATGAATATGTCCTTGGAATAGATCACAGTAAATGCCACCGAGCACCTTTACAATTCTCATGCGATAAGTAGATATAAAGCTTATATTTTCAGATGAAATATTCTCATCTTGACCAACGTATCATTTCTGTACTAATGTTTCGCCATTTTACAAGTCAAGGCAGTATAACCTCCATCAACAAGTATACTGACCATCGTATTTTATTGCGATGTCGATGCACTGATTTCCTTACGTTAATTAAATAAATTTTGTAGATGCATTGATTTTATTTATCATATAGTGTTATACAAGTACCCAATCTGTATCCGGTTATACATGTCTCCGCTAGGGTTTATACACCCGTAACGTTTAGATGAACAGTTACTGTGATGGAATCAACTTTATTTGTTTTTGGCATTGTAAATGATCACAGACCTCATGAGAGGGTGAAAAACTGCAAAATACAGAATAATACAATGTGTCAAAAATTTAGGAGTAAATCTAAAATGTGCAGCTTGCAATTTAACATTTTATACTAATCACACTAATCACATCTATTAACTTTGAGTGGTTTCATATACATGCATATAAATATACTATGTAACCCCGTTACCGTAATCGGGGGAAAATAAATTTAGCATCTATGTCAACCTAATCTAAATTGTTAAACTAAATCCACTATTTTGAATTACACTTTGTTGAAAGAAACGAAATTATGATTAAATTTTCCAAGCATGTTATAAAAAATAAACGAGCAGTGTATGACGTACATACCGAATGGATTTGACCTGAAGATCTATTTTTAAATCTAGGTATCAATTATCACATTACAGTGTATTACTAATAAATTGAATTAAACTGGAATCAAATATTTGAGTATAAACTGATATCAGATAGGAATGATACAATAAACTTACACGATAGTTGCCTTAAGATGTTTTGATTATCATGAAGCATGCACGGTGCAACTATTTAACAAAAGAGTGGTAAGAAGGGAGATGACTCTTAATACAAACTGAAAGGGAAGGTAGCAAGACAGCACAGTAACACATTGTTGTATATAATCTGAAATTAAGAAAAATCCTAAATTGCCGAATATATGATATTACTAAATCTAAACCTGATCATTTAAAAACATTTCATAAAACCTAACCACATTAATGCCAGTGACAAGTAATGATGGAAATTTGTTCAGTCTACAAATGAAAAAAATTGAAATTTTGGTAATATACATGACGATTTAGACAAAAGCTATGTCTTCAATGCTTTCTTCAGTTCACAAGAAGTTATTGTTAACATATATGTTGCACTCCCTATCTATACGAATCTTATACACATTTTCTCCTGACATCCCGACACACACTACAATTATCTGATGGTCCTGATCTTGTTAACCATCGTCTAATCAGGAAAGCAGTCGATGTTCTTGTGAGTTTCACAACACACCATGTAAGAGGGTTTTTTTCACTACTGTATATGTATGTTAGATGTGTATATCTTAATTTACTTACATTGGTCAGATTAATGTTATTTTATAGATGTGTTTTTATTAGGAATATGTGTGTGTCACTTAAATAAAATCATCTTCACGTTGGGCAAAATGATTTGTGAGAGTATGGTATTTATATAATATAAGTGAAATATGTGTGTGTCAGTTAAATAAATCCGCTTCATGTTGAGTAAAAAGAGTATTGTATTTATATAATATAAGTGAAATATGTTTGTCTCAGTTAAATAAATCAGCTTCGTGTTGGGTAAAAAGAGTATTGTATTTATATTATATAAATGAAATGTATTCATAGATTTGAGACATGCCCAGCAGACATGAAATGACATGGACCGATTTGATTGGTTTGATTCCAACTTGATGGAAAATTAAGCATGATGATGGTGCTGGCGTTCGATTCTTTTTCAGCATAGTAGAGTTATAGTAGGGACAACATGAGGGTTCTGGAATGAAGGATTTTAGACAAAGTATTCAATGATTTGGAAACAGCTGATTTGATGGAAGAGTCACCCAAAAGTTATTCACTTTTGATAATAATGAGAGAACTCGCGGGCACAATTTCAAAATTGTTAAATGTCGTTGTAACACGGAACTTAGGAGAAACTATTTTACCTTTAGAGTTGTAGACACTTGGAATAATCTTCCCGTTCATATTGTTAATGCAAATTCAGTTAGACACTTTTGGATGAACACTTTCAAGATATAATTTATGATTATTGATAACTATGGCATGCGTTAACTTTTAAAAGCCATTGATACAATATGTATATTTATCATTGCATTTCAGATATGGATATAAAGGCTTAAAGCCTGCGTCCATAAATTTGTCATTAAATGTCATTAAATAAAAAGTTGTACTTGTAACGTTACCAATAACTAGTTGTACTTTTAACGTTACCAATAACTAGTTGTACTTTTAACGTTACCAATAACTAGTTGTACTTGTAACGTTACCAATAACTAGTTGTACTTGTAACGTTACCAATAACTAGTTTTATCACATAACCGACCTATTTTCCCATATCATATGCCCATGTCATAATAATGGTAATACACATGTGTAATAAAGGTTTGGGGTCTGCGATTGGTCAAAACCGTGTGAACGTATTCATACGCCCGCGCGCGTACTACTTTTATTTACTACAACAACAAACTGTAGTGAAATATGGCTGACCAGATCAAAATTGGCGACACAGTTTTTATTGATAAGAAGGGGACTGGTGTGGTGATCCCACGGGGTTTTGCTGTATTTTATAATGTTGAATTGTGTGGGGTTGACTTTCAAATTGAGCTTGAGCGCGATCGTATTGAAAAGGTGGTAGATCCCTCCCAAAAGCAGACGACCGCTCCGGATGGCGGTCCTGTTGCCCCTGAACCAAGTCGTTTCGTTTCAATCAGAGAAGATGAGGTAGGAAGTTTATAAAGGATCAATCAAACAAGAATACGTTGAGCAAAACTTTGTATGACATGAAACTTTTGTATAATTTTTTGAGTTACCAGAAATAAATGAAAAGCTATCATTGAAAGTGACAGTGACTCGCAGTAACTGGAGCAGTTAGGCAGAACCTGATGACCTAGTGATGACGAGGCGAGTGACGTCATGTTACCAATATCAAGTGAATTTCAAGATTTTTTTGCGTGATTTTTAAAAGTTATTTTGGCATTTAACAGAATTTAAATGCTTTACTTTGTCGATATTATTTTGGAACATAACAATCTCTTATTCAATCATTGAAAAAATGTACTATTTGCAACACGGATGGATAAAACTATGATTACTGTGCGTTGGTTTTGACCTATATAGAAATAGCTGATTGCATAGTGGAAGTAAATCGTAGTTTTCTGGCGATTTTTCCATTTAAATTGGTTATGTGATGAATAGACACTCAACGTATTATGAAATTTATTAAACTTGTTCAATAAATTCCATAATACATTGACACTCATGTAAGATCCTCTATGTACTCGTAACGTTACCAATAACTAGTTGTACTCGTGACGTTACCAATAACTAGTTGTACTCGTAACGTTACCAATAACTAGTTGTACTCGTGACGTTACCAATAACTAGTTGTACTCGTAACGTTACCAATAACTAGTCGTACTCGTGACGTTACCAATAACTAGTTGTACTCGTAACGTTACCAATAACTAGTTGTACTCGTGACGTTACCAATAACGAGTTGTACTCGTAACGTTACCAATAACTAGTTGTACTCGTGACGTTACCAATAACTAGTTGTACTCGTAACGTTACCAATAACTAGTTGTACTCGTGACGTTACCAATAACTAGTTGTACTCGTGACGTTACCAATAACTAGTTGTACTCGTAACGTTACCAATAACTAGTCGTACTCGTGACGTTACCAATAACTAGTTGTACTCGTAACGTTACCAATAACTAGTTGTACTCGTGACGTTACCAATAACGAGTTGTACTCGTAACGTTACCAATAACTAGTTGTACTCGTGACGTTACCAATAACTAGTTGTACTTACGGTACTTGTATTAGCTTTGTTACAGACATAGCTAACTATTTAGTGTTGTTGAGTTTACCTAAATGAATGTGATCTTCTCACTCCAACGATAATTAAATGCACTTCCAGTTAAACAAAGTGTAAGCATCATCGGTAGTCGATCACCGAGACTTACTGATGTTTCCTGCATGAGGGAAAATCAACGACATCGGAAGTCGATCACCGAGACTTACTGATGTTTCCTGCATGAGGGAAAATCAACGACATCGGAAGTCGATCACCGAGACTTACTGATGTTTCCTGCATGAGGGAAAATCAACGACATCGGAAGTCGATCACGGAGACTTACTGATGTTTCTCCCACCTCAGCCCATGTAGGATAGACATGTCCTATGTGGAACACCCATGGAGGATAAATCTATCCCACATGACTGCACTCGGTGACCTCAGTCGGCTATCACAACTTACTCAAACCGACGAGTGGATGCTTTGTTTGCAGGCTCCGTAATGCGCGACTGTAACATCACAGTTAACATTAACTATAACAATCCTTGTCCAGTGAACACAAATAAACGTCGGAGGATCATCTATGACTGATTCTGAATGAACACACGCTTGACACTCGCACCATTGCAATTTTTCGCGCGCATAAACAATTGACGTCATTATAAACTGGGAAATCCCGTTTTTGTCCATGACATCGCGGCAAGCCTACCCTGCCTTAATAAATGATACAGAGTTAAATGTTGTTCAATACAAGTATTTCCATGTATCTATCTCTAATTAAAATATTTAATTTCCACAAAATTAATATTTCTAATGGTTATTCATATTGCGTTTGTAGTCTGTCATTTTTGCTCTCGCGGAAGAATGTAGAATTTTGGAAACATGAATGGTGATATTCATGCGCCATTCAGACACTTGTACCGTGGATTTTTTTTTTTTTTTACGTCGTGGCAGAAATAATGGAGTGGGAGAAAAATAATCAACTCCTACCCTTAGAGGATGTGACAGAGAAATCTCCAACCCTCGGACAGAGCCTCGGGTTAGACAACAACAAAAATCACCCCTCGGGTTGGATATTTCTCTATCACACCCTCAGGGTAGGGGAAGATTCTATTATTCCTGCATGAGGGAGAAACAACGACATCGGAAGTCGATCACCGAGACTTACTGATGTTTCCTGCATGAGGGAAAATCAACGATATCGAAAGTCGATCACGGAGACTTACTGATGTTTCCTGCATGAGGGAGAATCAACGACATCGGAAGTCGATCATCGAGACTTACTGATGTTTCATGCATGAGGGAGAATCAACGACATCGGAAGTCGATCGTCGAGACTTACTGATGTTTCCTGCATGAGGGAGAATCAACGACATCGGAAGTCGATCACCGAGACTTACTGATGTTTCCTGCACGAGGGAAAATCAATGACATCGGGAGTTGATCACTGAGACTTACTGATGTTTTCTGCATGAGGGAGAATCAACTTACCGGTGGTAAAATCGTCCATCATATAAAATGAAGTCTGGCTGGTGCAGTGGCTACAGTTTGTTACACAGTTTTGACATTACGTCTTTAACGAACTATCTATTTACTCACGGACTTATATACACAAGTCTGTGATTTACTACTCGTGAAGTCCATTTCTAATACCTACATGTCCATAAATAGAATAAGTTATTATTACACAATCAGTAGAATATTAGAGTTCGACGCTGTCGTACACTTTACGTACGTTAGATTCTATTGACATTATCAAACTGAGGTAAATGTTAAAAAAATATATGTCCATAAAATGATTCCATGCCTTCTAGATGATCTATCTATAGTACGTCTGTATATATGTAATAGGGTATATATTTTAATTAGTATATTGCTCATTGTTAGTTGATATGCCTATCAATAACCAGTTATTGAACAACTAGTATAAATTGATATGTATTATAGTTTTATACAGGTTGTCTAGTATGAAAGATTGTATAGGGAGAGTCTATTGCGGTTAATAGTGGTGAAAGGTTGTATGGATGTGCCTAAGTATGGGATATGAGCTTACCTGTGTGTGCATGAGAGTGAGGTTCTAACTTGTTATGACACCTGACTAAGGACGGGCTGTATGATTGGTCAGGACAGGTGCCTTAGTTTACCTGTGTAAGGCTTTGGCCACCCTGGGTACTCTGCTCCTGACCAGTGACCAGCGCTGTAGCTGAATCTTATGTTTTGAGCTGGGGTGTATTTACTGACCAGGTAAGTTTCTCTAATACAGTATATTTTTTTATTTGGTTATCTAATAAGTTCTAGAAATGTAAGCAATGCACCATCTTGTTATTGCAATTGTATAAATTTATCATAACTCTATGTAAAAGATACTGACATTTTTGTCAGAGTTTTTTTTGTAATTTCAAGGTCGAAGTGACATTGATATGGTAAAGATTGAAATAGTTTGGTTAAGTTCTATTTCTATGAATTTATATTAAATTCATAAGGCCCAGTGTTTAAAATATGTAAATTTATATTACTATAGTGGAAAGTTTGACTACTGTTTGAAAGCTAGCACCTGAGAGAAAATTAAAGAAAACCTCCACACCATGGCTGTGGGGTGAGTGTTATATAGGTCTGATATATTTTAAACTGTTTTATCTGTGTTTTTAATTAACCTCTTCGTGACAAGTTCTGTAATGTACATTAGTGTAAGTTGTGTTAACAAGAATGTCGGTGTGCAAGAAATTATCTTTATATCTATATGGCTAAGGAACATAAAAATGTACAAGTAGTGTTATCTATGAATTCATATATTCATTTGAAAGATATATATAAAATGCTATATTGGCTTTTCTCATAGTCTGATTATAAAAGCAGGTATTTTACTATTGTTATATTATAGCATTAGTGTAGAGTTATTTCCCTTGGCTGTAGTAGGTATGCAATTGTGTGAAGTTTGATTGTTTGCGTGTGAGACTCATGTGTTGTATTTGTTTTGCTTACAGGGTTTTTGTTGTTATGTGGTTTTAACAGCAAATAAACATAAAGACATGAATTCCGGCTTTGTTCTGTCAATGACGTGAACCCCTGTGACATATATTCCTACCTATGTATAGTAATCCTACACAAAAGTACATAGTGACTACCTATGAATGATAATGTTTTATCTATGTTAACGGGATGACCTGTTGATCTTATTGTCTCATGTTTGTTTCGTAGATGAAGTCATAGTTTTTGTATGTATTGGAGATACTGAACATACCATTTCCGTAAAGATAATCCATATATAATAATGATACCCTATCACTGTGTATGTTGAGATTATAACAATATTATTTCATTGCCATGATCAAAGGCTGAGATATCAATTTTGGTCTCTGCATAATACATGATTTACGTTAGTGATAATGGTATCACCCAACATACGCTCTACCTGTCGCCTGCAAAGGTCAGCATGTCGGGTCACCGAGTTCAGTTTTCAATCCAATAATTGCACCATTACATCCGCACTATTGTTACAGTTGACTTACCTGAATTCTAAAGGCTAATTACGTTTCAATATTCTTGCTTAATTTAATATTGATATCATCGTTGTGTTGACTGAGATGTATCCATGCTGTCTGTCTTTGTATATATGTGTTTGTGACACCAGCCCCACCGTTTTCAGACTATTACTAGTTATACACACCAACCATATTCAGACTAATAATGATGCTATCTTGCTGAGTATACTCAGATGTAAATACATGGATCAGTCACTGTTTTCTCTCATGAAATATTCTTATTTCATTAATGTATCTCAAATTTGAAATTTGATGAAAAAAAAAAAAAAAAAAACCACACATATTCCGTGGTGTTGAGGGAGCAGCGCCTGATCCCTTACTCATTAGTGATATCTCTGATAGATCTCTCAATCGTTTCACATGATAAAGATAGGGTTTCTTCTAATGCATGTTATATGGTGACACAACACATATCATAGATACGGAATTATTATAGGATTATGATATTTTACGTATTTCTGAAACACATCTTTGATAATGATATATCAAATGCTAGTTTTGGAAACATTTTTAGGAAGGATAGAAATGAAGCTGGTGGTGATGTATTGATTTATACTAAACATCATCTAAATATTGTAACGTACCGGGGTCCGTACCCTCGTCACTTCTACGGATCCTTGTGTTATTAACTTGACTATATAGTTCTATACTACAAATGCAAATATATACAAATACGAGTTACTGCCTTGTAACCAACATTCCTAATGTTTATTTTGTAGCATGTTCAAAACCAATGCTACATGACATCCTAAAACTACAACCATAGCTATCTGCTTTATAATTAATATATCAACTAACTATATACAAACACTACCGTACCAACCAGGCACAGCCCCACTCGACCACCACGTCGTAGCTCGCCCTAACTGCAGTCACTATAGTAGCCCAAGAACCATGAGCTGTTGCTATACCTAGTCGCGCCAAGCACGACAACTTTATAACCACTAACAGCCTACACGTGCTAGTGTTACAGCGACACTTTAATGACCACGATTACCCCTAGTTCTGGGCGACTACCTATACTCAATGCACATGTACGGGTATGACTAGCCTAGTCGCGACTACACAACACTATAGTCACGACTACTCAGAATCAGTAACGGCTATACAACACTACAGTCACCACTTCATGGACAAAGCTCTAGCCACGACTACCTAACATTGTAGTTGCTACTACGTGCACACAGCACTAGCCACGACTATATACAGCCCTAGTCGCGACCACACAGCCCGGTTGGCTTATAGCTATCGCCAACACCAGAGTTGCTCACTACCGCACACTGTCTTTTATTAATTATGTCCAACACAGCAGTGTTTGGGTCAAGGGAACACTTATTCAGTGATTTCTATCTTCCCAAACTACAGCCGGTCACATACACACTGCTTACGGTACTAGGGTATTCTTGACGTTGATACGCCGAGCTCCAGAATAGTTCTATCGCAACTTGCTATTATTATTATTATTATTATTATTAAGGGGATTAACGTCCTCTATTATGGCCTTTTGGCCTTCCAGAGGACGAGAAAAACTTGCTGGTTTTCGAGTAATTATACCCTATGGCTATACTAACGCCACCTGGACTAAGACCACAATTAAATACTTCCGGGTTCAGTACCCACGAATGAAGTCCCTAAAAAATGTATGTATGTTAGGGAAAAAAATAATATGCCTCTTTGAATTAGATTTTTGCCTATAAATTTGATGTAGATGTGTTATAGAGATGATAATCTAACTGTCAGTGTGTAAATCATTCATATTGAACATGTATTTTGTGCTGCAGGATCCGGTGTAAAAAAGTCCTGTTTTCACCTTTACCCCTGACCCGGATGTATATAATTGACGTTGGTGACACACATGGAGGTATATCTCCAGAAAATGCCCAACATGGTGGGTTGAAACTTTTACATTTTACTTCTCAGATTTTGATCTTGGCCAGGTGAAATGGAAATTTGCAGATGAAACTTTGGGACTTAGTTATGAATTTTAATGTTACAATGAAACATATAGTGAAATTAATTGTGGTCTTAGTCCTTAATGACATGCCTAAAAATCCATGTTTTTATTTCTCATACCCACATTTTTTGACCGATTCTCATACAAATTGGCATGGTTGTTCTATATTTCATGACTGATTAGGTAGTGAAATAATTTTTAATTCATCACTTCGATTATAATTAAAATTTTAATTAAATTAGATTTTTAAAAAATTTTTAAACTCTATTTTCGGGAGTGATCAGGACATCTATAAATAACATCAAATTAGCATATTTGTGTTCTTGTGTATTCCTATGCCAGATTTTTAAAAGTTAAGATGGAGGATTTTTTCAAATTATACAAATACAAGATCTTAGAAAATTCTGTGGTTAGCCCAGATAATGGCTTGTGTAGGATTTGGATTGGACCTGTAACAAGGACAGGGAAATATGGAATTCTGTCATTTAAGGACCCCAGTGATTTAAAATGGAAAAAGAAACATGCACACAGACTTGCTTTTATTTGTTTTTCTGAAAATTTAGAATTGTCAAGTGATCTGGACTGTTCCCATCTCTGTCATAATAGTTATGTGTAAATGTAGAACACATAAGTTCAGAACCTCATTTTATAAATAATAACAGGCAGTACTGTTTAAATTCAAATGTGTGTTATGGTCATTTAGGGTTCAGTGACTGCATGTTGAATTTGAAAATGTAATTAAGTTTTTATTGATTTGAGGGTATTAGCTATTGTACACTGATGTATACAACATTGTCCGACTACCACCACGTGGAGGTTCCCTCATTAGGTAGTCATATATTTTGTTGTTGTTGCTGCTGTTGTTGTTACATTATTTTGTGTTTTTTTTTCTGATTGTTGACATGTCTCTAATAAATTTGTTGTCACCTCTTCTTCTCAATACAGGTGGTCCAGCGGTCGGTTGTCTCCCCTACATGGATGATGGATGTTGGGATCTAGCTGACCTCTCCTGTAGTCAGACTTTCGAGCGGACCTGGACCTTTTCGCATGCTGCTTGTGCTGCTCTGCTAACAACAACATACTTCTTTTCTTGACAGCAGGTTTGTATTGGTGCTGGCGTTGATATATTTCCTCTGAGCTGAGTTGATCAAGTTTATGTTTGACCTCCCTACTCAGAGTACCACCAAAGTGTTCCACCTTCTTTTGAATGGCTTTCCCTGCAGTGTTGTTTAGGGTCAGAATGGCATTGTCTAACCTCCCCTCAGCATTTCTTCCAAAATTCTGATGTTTTGGTAAAGACACATTCAGGCTTCTGTGACAACCCTCATTTTTCTGTGTGGATGTGCTGAGTCTCATAGATCGAATAACATCAGTGCTGAGTTTCATTTTCAGAAGCTCCAACACCAACATCTCATCCTCCGATGTCATTTGAAGTTGATGGATCTGGTTTGAACTCAGGAACATTGATCGCACCCACCAGTTGTCGCTGTCACCACCAGAGCACACCACAGAATGCTGCTTGCACTTGGAACAGTCACCTGTGTAGCAGGATACAGTTGCATCTGACACTGCTGGTAAACGAGTCGTGATAGTCTCGATGTCTCTGTAGTGAATTTTCATCAATTCCTTGAAAATCAGACTGCTCCGGGCTTTCAAGTCTTGAGAAAATACCTTCTGAGCATGAGACCTCATCAGTCTGGTACGACCAGGAAACATTGACTCGCTCCACTTAGCACTGTTACATTTCCGGAACTGTGCTCTGCCAAGGTGGTTTGGGTCATCCAGTCTCTCCACTTTCCACATGGGATGTAAGGTTCTCATGGCTTCCTCCAGGCCTTGGGCTCCAGTTCCATCGCCATCTGTGGTTGCATATTTTATTAGCACGCCTTGTGTAGCCAGTTGATCCCCAATGTCCTTTCCCATGGCATACTCGGACAAGCCGTCGTGTCGGTCAGTGTTGGCTGTGCAGTCAGGATGACCACCAGGACAGGTGACATCATATCCTTTCCCTCTCAGCCAAGCTCCTGTCCAGCAAAGTTTGTTGTGGAGGGCACGTCCAAGTATCCACTTCTTAGGGGTAGATGTCTCGATACCCAGACTTAACCCTTGTAAGGCATTCATCCCTGGCTTCTTAGCACTTCCAAATGATGTGCTGTTGTACCGCCCATCCACAGCTAGTCCGATGGTGCTCGGGGAATCATCTCCTCTCAGGGTGTTGGCCTCCACCACCAGTCTGGTCTTCTCGGACATGTCCTTTTTGTTGAGGGCAGTAATGTCCTTGGACACTTGATTTGCCTGTCGCTGCATTCCACTCTTGGCTCCTGCAGGTATATTCAGGTGTCCGAGAAGTAACCTGGCTCCTTTGGTGCTGACAGCCTGGCCACACAAAGCTGAAGGCAGGTACTTGTTGACAAGGCTTATCCGTGTCTGCCTCTCTATATAGTTTGTACAGTGGAGATCTGTACTGGCATTTATTACAGCGGACAGCACAACTCCATCCCAGAGCCCTTTTCCGCTCGGTGTCCAGTTCAAACTCCGGTACCATGCATGATGTAGTGTTTGGTTGTCCGGCGTGAAGTCTGATGATGTTGTTCCACATTTTCACCATCAACACTATGTCGATGATCCGGTTTCCTTCTATTACAGGCTCAGAGTTGGATTCTTCAGCTGTAACAGTTGCTGGCCGTAGTATCCGTGTTGGACATGGTCTGTCTCCAGTATCTGTTGTTACCAGGGAAAGGCCGTCAGGACTGGGCTTGGTGATCAGCTGAAATTCCTGGGTGGTCAGTCTTCTGGTCAGAGCTGGTCTCTCTTCTCTGGTGACAGGTACCTCAGGATCTTCAACTTTAAATACCTGGCCCTTATTCTTTGGAACATTTCCAGGCTTGAAATAATTGTTCCTTCTCTTTCTGTCTCCCTTCATATTGGTAATGGTCAGTAATGGTCAGTAGTGGTCAGCAGTGGTCAGTCAGAAGTAGTCAGATGTATTAAGAATACAAAATTCAAACTGAAGCTGACCACTTGATTGGTCATTGTGATATACACATCATTGCCTGTTTGATAATATAACATCAAAGGTGTTTCAGAGACAGGGAGAGCCCCAAAAGTAAACATAAAGGCCCAAAGAGAACACACCCCCCCTCCCCTGCCTTTGGCATGGATAGTCTTTGTATGTATACATGTGGCTGTTAGTTAGTCCAGTGGGTGTCATTCACTGTGATTGTTTACTGCAAGTCTTCACTGTTATCTATTGATTATTTCATGTCCAAATTAAAGCTGAAAAATGCTTTAAAGCAGATTAAATGTTCAGTTAATATTAAAATTTGGTAATTTAAAAAAAAATTAAAATTCTACGAAAAAAAATGAAGTTGTAATTTGAAATTGAAAAACTTTTTTTGTATAGGTATATGTAGGAATTATTCAAGTTTATATACCAATTTACAGAACTGAAATATCTTAATAATTGCAAAATCTGTTTCATTTTTCCTGACGCTTGGTGTCTGTGATATGTACAGCAAAGTGTATGTAAAGCTGAGTTAAAATCTCAGTCTGAGAGGGGTTTTTCAATTCTTCATAACTCCTGTTTTATTTGACCTACGCTGATTCTGTTTACGCCGAAATGTTTGAAATAGCCAACAGTTGATGAAAATATTTTTTTTTTAATTAAAAAAAAAAAGTGTCCTATAATAGGACTAAGACCACAATTAAATACTTCCGGGTTCAGTACCCACGAATGAAGTCCCTAAAAAATGTATGTATGTTAGGGAAAAAAATAATATGCCTCTTTGAATTAGATTTTTGCCTATAAATTTGATGTAGATGTGTTATAGAGATGATAATCTAACTGTCAGTGTGTAAATCATTCATATTGAACATGTATTTTGTGCTGCAGGATCCGGTGTAAAAAGTCCTGTTTTCACCTTTACCCCTGACCCGGATGTATATAATTGACGTTGGTGACACACATGGAGGTATATCTCCAGAAAATGCCCAACATGGTGGGTTGAAACTTTTACATTTTACTTCTCAGATGTTGATCTTGGCCAGGTGAAATGGAAATTTGCAGATGAAACTTTGGGACTTAGTTATGAATTTTAATGTTACAATGAAACATATAGTGAAATTAATTGTGGTCTTAGTCCTTAATAGCGGTGAGAAATGATATAATCCCCAATACGTTTTACTTATGCCCCTATAAACACTACCTCTATCAAGCGTGTGAAGTACAGAAATAACCAAAAATGATTAACGCCAGTCGATCTGTTTACATGTTTCTAACCTGAATGATATGCTACATCAACGGAGGTAGGATTACGATATACACATTCATCACAATATTAACCTTCTCCTTGTCTGTATATACAGACCCCAAATCTCCTGTTAATTACTACTTGATAATGATATTGAAAATATTATTAAATGACAGAGGGAGGTAAAATTATAGGGAATATTAATCAGGACATGTTAACTCTCAATGATAATTATAATACGAAAAAGAAAATACCGTTTCTAAACCCTTCTACATAACTCCTTCATCTTCAGCATCGTTAGATAAGCTGATAACTAACAACGTAAACTTTGTGTATAGTACTTCTATACACGACCTCTGATCACTGTCCTGTTAATGATGAACTAAACTTTAAGACTTTTAAAAATGATCATATAAGAAAACCCGATTTTATTTTAAACAATATGATGTAGCAAGCGAATATCTTAATTCAATGTGATTTGGATGGCACGAATTCTTACTGATAAGATAATCTCTGCTATTGATTATTTTTGTACCACATAAAAATGTAAATATTAAACATAACATTTTGATGACAAATAAAATAATATTAAAAATCCGACACCGTCAGCAGTCTCAGTTATACTTCAGCCTCCTGGACCAAATTTAGAACTAATTTCTTTAATCCGGAAGACAGAAGAAAATATATCTGTCTTAACTGCAAAATTCACTAATAAATAAATCCATCCTCCCTGGGACATGGCTGCAGGTGCTAAATCGATTAAGAAAACAACTCTTCTTTTGTAATTAATGGTGAACTCATCAAAGTGACAAAGCTGAATCATTTAATAATCCTATACATCTGTTTGTATTATAGCAAAGACTACTGACGATTTACCAACTGACTGTTCCTGACTTGTTTCTCCATAACTGAACAGGACATTATTGACCAGCCTAACCTCCTGAACACTAATAACTATGTAGACCCTAGTTCTGTTCCAACTAAAATCATATTAGGAAATTCTTATTCTCTTGTGAAGCTTCTCCTAATTCCTTTTAACAAACATATATCTACCTGAATTTATTCTTACTATAGGGAACATGCTTACGTGGCACCTATTTATAGACTGTGGGTTTAATTATCTCTCTTGACATAGCGTCATCTCTCAGAATCAATCGCGGTTTCTATCCAAATATTCTTCTGTTGATCAAATATTTGTCTATGATGAAATTTCGATAAGGTTAAGTTAGAATATTAGTCTGCGATATTAAAAAGGTTTTTGACAAAGTTTGACTTAATGTTTTTATTTAAAGATTTTAAAGATATGATAAATGGGGTAAAATGTTACTCATTTTACCTAACAAATAGGAGACAAAAGTGAGATGGATGTAAATAATGGAAAACCGTTCAGGCAAGGATACCATAGGGATCCGTTTTAGGACCATATCTATTATATATAATTGCTATTTGTGACGACTCAATGCCTAAGTAAAGTTATTTGCGGACGACACATATTTACATAGTGAGAAGAGAGACAAGAAGCTGATTAAAGGTTCAATAACGATATTAGAAAAAATCCACATGGGCCAATAAACGGGAAATGATTTTAACACGAATGGAACAGAAAATCCCCTCTCCTGGAGACCTGCTGACTTCGAGTCTTTTCATCCTGATCTATTTTTAGTGGCTTGACGATAGTCCTTCAGTAATCGTGCTTCTTGATCTGACCACATTACATATATGTATGACAATATGTTCAAATATAAATAAATCGAAAATCGTTCGAGATGATAGGATTAGGGTTATACGTCCAATCAATATTGTATAGGTTTACCTTAACAAGAGAGAATTCACGAATTAATGTCACAATAAGGACCAAGTCATCATATCTTGTATAGATAGTCTGTTTTGTTGACCTATCCAATCGGAGACATTTATACCGAAATATTGCATTCTTCAAGATATCTGACAACTGCCCCGCACGGAATGATCTATAGGTCAAAGGCCGAAACACAATTCTGCAAACCAAATTAGTGGGAAGAGACGGACCGACCAGCTACATGTTAGCCTCTGTCAGTCTGTCATATAATACAGTAACACAAGCTTTATAGCCAAACCTAACTACTAGGAAGAGACGAGCCGACCAGCTACATGTTATCCTCCGCAAGTCTGTCATATACACAAACTATATAGAGAAATGTGATAATATGCCGTAAAATACATGTGCAGTGTGTTATTGATCTGAATATTTACCCATACCTGATCATGGAGTACATGTACAGGTGAGGTAACATATCCTGAATCGTTAGCCAATTGGCAACGGTTACATTTACATCCGGAATGGAATAAAAATCCCAAAGGAATTACCTCAGATTAACACTATGGAAACGATGATACAACAACACGCATCATGGTTTACAGGACATATAATATGCACAAAACGTAAGTGCTCAAACCCAATACTCATACATTCGCACTCCCTTTAAAGACAAATTGGTTAAAAACAACTTTCTAAGTTACAGTGTACGTAGTCCTGTATCGAATGTAGCAATAATATATTGCGTTCTGGGGAAAATCTCGTGCACAGCAGTGTTGTGACATGGAGTTACTATGCTCGTCATACTATAAGGTAGTCTCTATAGACACACATCATTAAATTTTTCCGATATTTTGATTTAGGTTGCCAGACATTTCGGTGTCCATGTTTGCGCTATATCACGTCTTGTTAGACGTCTGAGGGAAACTGGGCGGGTTGCTGACACATCAGGGTCTGGGCGTCCACACGTGACGTCACAAAGTCAGGACAGGTTTATTCTCTCGCGTATTTGCGCAATCGGCACCTTACTGCTACTGAATCTGCTCTTCATACCAAAGGTACTCAAAACCGTCCTATCCAAGCAAAAAACTGTAAGGAAACAATTGTCTTCGGGCACGTTACCTGTTTGAACGTTGGCCCCTTACCGCTGCTCGTCGCCAGCGTCGCATGGCTTGGGTGGTGGAAAATGCTCCCTGTATATTCATGTTCAACCTGTTTCGAGCAGACGGCCAACGTCGTTTATACCGACGTCGCGGAGAACGTTTTGCCGACTGTTGCGTAGTAGAGACGGATAGGTTTTGGGGTTGATCGGTTATGATGTGTGGAGGAATTTCACATGGAGTTAAATCACCACTGGTTGTGGTAGCGGGTAGTTAAACTGCCACTAGGAATAGAGATGAGATCCTCCGAGTCCATGTTGTCCCATTATTGCAGCAAAACAACCTCACATTCCAGCAGGATAATGCTCGGCCCCATGTAGCGAGGATCTGTCGTGACCTTCTCACTCACAACAATATCCACCCACTGGACTGGCCGCCATACAACCCCGACCTATCCCCTATTGAGCACTGGATAGACAGATTCGACAACGCCAACCTCCCCCTGTTACTCTGGCCCAACTGAGAGCAGCCCTCTTGGAAGAATGGGCCAACATCCCAATGAAGAGGATAAAGTAACTCATGAACTCCATGCTTTAAAAAATCAGGGCTGTGGAGAGAGCATATTGGAGACATAGCCGGTATTGACTAGTCAGCTCCCACAATCAGTCCATTTTAATTTCAGATTACAGAGGTCTCTTTCAATTCCCTTCAATTACTCCTAAACCACATACCAGATTCAAATCGTTGACTTTGCAGTTTGTTCCATATTGGTTAATCCTCATTCTTACTGTAAAATATTCAACATTATACTCGACGTCTTGCCTAGAATCATCTTCAAAGTTTACCCTGCGTTTCGTAATCCTTTGAGTATATTTCCAATCCATACCAAAAATAGACATCCCCCAATCACAAAAGGTGTATACAACATTCCCTCATATACCTACAGTAGCTTAAATTCACAAAATACATAGTAAAAAAATTCAAAAGTAATAAATCAAACCAATGATGAAAAATATACAACGAATAGATACAAATACATGAAAAATCGTATCCACTCACACATTGTTACAGTACATGAAAGTCTATTTTCCTGATCACTGTGGGAAAATCGGAGAAATCCACATTCTGAGGTGAGGAGTGCGTTGCCATGTCAACGCCGACTGTCTCGAGAAACTCCTTTCACAGTGACCTCCTGAACCTTAGCGACTGTGTTGGCACGCCTTGGTCCACTGCAACGCAGTGACCAGTGCCTCCTGGGCTCTGTACGCCTCCTTCCTCTGATGCTGTGCACCCAGGTTAACACACTTGCGTGGCATCTTGCGCCCTCCAGGACTGATATGCTTGGTGTTCATCTGGATATTTCTCTCATGATGAAGGCCAAACAAGGATATGACCCTTGTCTGTCTTTCTTTGGCGGATTATCAGCTGCTTCCGCACCTGGTTCCTTTTGTTGTTGGTGAAGAAGTGCAAGAGACACTGGAACATATCAGTGTGTTCCGAAAGTGTGAATGCCCATTTTCTAGCCAGCTGATTGAACCTTTGGTATATCCTGTCCCTGAAACCTGCCACAGGACACGCTATGTGCTCAGGGTTCAAGACTTGCCTGTCTTCAAGGTCCCCATCAAAGCATTTCATCGTCAACCTTGTTATCATGAATTCTGACATAGAAACTGTTAGTGATGCGTATGTTATCTTTCTTGTGTATCCCGTGAAAAGTATAAATGAACAGACTCTGCATGACCATGATGTTTCTTTTAACTCCCTAAGTTTATCATGACCAGCTTTTTAGAATGCTTTACACCAAAAGTCAAAATAAGACCTGAACATATATCGGCCATCATGACATAGAGTAAGTGAAATATTATTCACGAAGGAAGATAACATCTGATTACTTGAAAAGTTGACGTAGTACTTGAATATAATGTGGGACTGTATGTTCTGTTAGGCACTGCTCGTCGACCAGATCTGGTGAACCGTAGATTTCTCTCGCTGAGACTTTTGACTATGTTTACACTCGGAGTTCGTGTTTCCCTTGGAGGTGCTGATTCTCCAAGTTTCCATATACAAACTTATGAGCGGACCTGCATTCAGTATACAAACTGCATTGTACGGCTGAACATATATCGGCCATCATGACATAGAGTAAGTGATCATATCAATATTCCATGTATCTATTCACGAAGGAAGATAACATCTGTACAATATTTCGATTGAATCTCGACGTGGCCATCAGATTCATGTCCACAGGGAGTTGTTATAGTCTTCTTTATGCTTAATAACAAGGCGCCTTATGGTTTACAGGACATAAGATATGTCCAAAACGTATTTGTTCAAACCCAATACTTTAACATACTTTTTCTGTTATTGCTTTCAACCCGATACCGTTGCAAATTTGTCTGACATGTGTATAGCCTCAAGGATTGAAGATTTGAACAATTTAGAATAAAGGATGTCATCAATAAACTGTGAGAACAAGTGTTCTTTCTTATTTGTAATATCCCCTGAATGGTTTTATCATTTGTTTATCATGATAACTAGCATTTCGGCTACCAAAATAAAAAGATCAGACAATACAGGATCCCCTTGTCTATAACTTATTTTAACATTTACGAACTAGTATTTAAAAAGAATTGGTATAACAGCTGTAGCAGTATTTGTGATACCTATGTTGAAAAAAGTAAAAATTATTGTGAGAAAGCTTTATCAAAATCGATTAAAATGTATTGTATAGGAATATTATATAGTAATTAACGATAAATTTTCCCCAATGTATCTCCTACTTAAAAACTGTTTGAGATTTTGAATTTATAGTGTTTGAAACCGCTTCGAACCTATTTGCAATACATGCAGAAACCATTTTGTCAGTAGTAATAAGAAGGGCACTGAATCTCCAGTTATTAAAATTTTGTCTGGACTTATTACCCTTCGGCACAAATAGTATGAGACAGATTTTGTCTGAACTTCTACCTTTCGAAATGAATAGTATGATACAAATTTCGTTAATTTTTATAGCCTTCAGTGAGAGATCCTTTTGTGAAATGTCTTGCCGAAGTAAAACCAAGTCATCCTGGTAAATTTATTATTCTTAGATAAAAAGTTTTATCGGTTTCAATATTCCATGATGTTTTGAAATGGATTTTTTCAGGGATGTTTTATTTAATGCTGCAGAAAAACCACATTCATTCATTCCATTCATATAGCTCTCTATCCTATCATTTTTCCTTTAGGATTTTTTATGCATTCTGGTTATTTCTTATCTATTTCAAGTTCTCGAGTACGTGCGTCTGTTAGTTGTTTATTACTATTCATGACATTTTGGTTGCAGTGTTAAGACAATTTGCTAGTTGGTAAGTCGTTTAAACCAAACTCGGTCAACATCCGATCGTCCCCGAAGCGGCCGACCCCGTAAAACGACCGCCAGGGATGACCGTCGTATACGATTGATACACTTGCGCAATCGATTCGTAACCGCAGTAGAGACTACAAGGACATTGTTTGGGCGTCGTGTGTCTCCCCAAACAGTCTGCAACAGGTTGAGGGCCTACCAATTGAAAGCGTGGCGTCCCTACACTGGACCCAATTTGTTGCGACGTCACCGCAATAATCGGCGTAACTGGACCCTTGTTCACCGTCGTTGGGCCTTATGACAATGGAACAATGTTTTGTTTTCCAATGATTCCAGGTTTTGTCTGCATTCTGAAGACGCCATGGTGTTGGCGCCATTTTTCAACATGTTTGGGACGTTCTTGGGCGACGTGTGAGAGAACGTCAAAATCAGCCGTCAAACTTGCAGGAGCTGGCCCAAGCCTTGATCGCTAAATGGAACAACATCATCCTCGAATTATCCGCCGGTTTACGAGTTCCATGCGACGACGCTGCCATGATGTTTACTTCGCAAACGGTGGTCATACCCGTTACTAATGGTGTTACCTTTGAAATTGACCCAACGTCCTTTACAGTCGAATAAAATCAACTGAACGCAAAGTTGTATAATGAACCATGACTGCAGTTTTATCAGAATTGATCAATTACTTTATTCGTACATGATTGGTAAGGATTTATGAAGGGGTTAATTAATCAATCACAGAATAAAGTAGTGTTACCTTTCTTTTTTGTTTAGTATATTTTCCTTATGTAATTCATAATACTTACTACTCAGGCATTTATGATAATAGTCTTGTTTCATCCTATTTCTTTTACTGAAAATATGGATTCAGCCAAAATCATTATACGAAACTGAGGATGAATGGATATTTTCTTAATAAACTCTTGGTTTTAGGAGAGCAGGTATTAAGTCTCATGAGCAACCAGTCATAAAAAGTACTGAACACTTCCCTCTCTTCTAACTATTGTTACGTTACGGAAATGAAACCCAACAGCTAGGTTTACAATTCAACAATTTAATAACAACAAATAAATTCTACAGTAAAGTTACAAATATTGCGATGGTGTACAGAGCTAGCCACTGATTAATCAAAAGTCAGAACTTATCTTGCGATGGAAGTCCTCCAAATCCAGCAGAATTCATTGAAAAATTGTCCCGAAAACAGGGTATCCGAAGAATAATCAAAGAATTGTTTCCTCGTTGGGTATATATAAGTGCAAATCCACAAGGCACTATCCTGAATCACCGTAAAAGTCCACACTTCACAGACTGAAGTCTCAAAGTAAACTCACTTCAAAAGGCTGCTCAGACTCAGTTCCTGCATGTTTATATACAGTAAAGGTTTCTAGAAAGTTCTTTTCTAGATGATTCTAGACTAGCAGGTACCTAGCTTGTTTACGTGTGTCTCTAGAAACTTCCGGAAACACCCAGGTAATTCTAATAACCGAGTTTTCTAGATTTAGAAAATTCCGGAAACACACAGGTCTTTCTAGCAACAGAGCTTTCTCGAAAAATCTGCCTAGCACTATCTACACATATTATGACAAATACTTATCAACATGTTTTTATGTAAACAATCAATATGATACAATGCATGTAAACACAGCACATCTGAATTTGGATTAATACACAGTATTTATGCATAACACACCCCTCCTTAAAGAAAAAGAAGTTTTTCTTTTTAGGAAAACTTTCTTTTGACCGGAAATTCCTAAACTCTAAATAAAGCATCTGCGATAACATTGTCTTTACCTTTGATATGCCGGATGTCAAGGTTGTACCCTTGGAGAGTTAAACTCTATCTCAGAATTCTTTGGTTTTTGTTTATCATTCTGCCGATGAATGTCAATGGGTTGTGGTCTGTGTATACGAACACAGCAGTAGTTGACAAATCGACTTCAAACATTCTTTTTCAATAGTAGAATAGCTCTTTTGGTGTTTGTCAAATTTCTTTGAAAAGAAACATATAGGGTGATCAACTTGTGAATCATCTTCCTGCATGAGTACAGCACCAACCCCGACATCACTAGAATCTACATACAGTTTGAACTTTTTTCTAAAATCGGGTTCACTAAGAACTGGCGAGTTTGACAGTGTGACTTTTACTTTTTCAAATGTACATTGACATTTATCAGGCCAAATAAACTTGGTGTTTTTCTTCAACAACCCAGTAAAAGGTTCAGTGATAACAGAGAAATTTTGACAAAATTTGCGGTAATAGCCAGCTATACCAAGAAATCTCATCAGTTCTCTCCTGTTGCGAAGAACAAGAAAATCTACATTGTTTATACTTTGGCCTTTACAGGTCGTATCTGTCCCTGACCTACAGTGTGACCTAAGAAATCAACAGTTGCATGACAAAATGCACACTTTATCAAGTTAACAGCCAGTTTCATAGTTGTGAGTCTATCGATGAAATCGCGAATGTTCCTGCCAGGTGTCGCTGTATATGATCACATCATCGATGTACCCATCACATCCATCCAGATTTCTGATGACATTGTTCAAAGGTCGCTGAAATGTTGCTGGGGCAGTTTTCACGCCAAAAGCCATGACCTGGTACTGGAATAAGCCCTTTGGAGTGACGAATGCTGAAACTTCTTTAGCTCTCTCTGTGAGTGGAACTTGCCAATACCTTTTCAGTAAGTCAAATTTGCTGATATACTTTCCTTGTCCACTTTATCGATACAGTCATCGATTCTGGGTCTCGGGTAAGAGTCACGTTTGGTCAGCGAATTCACTATTCTGAAGTCTGTAGAAAATCTGAATGACTTTTCCGGTTTCGGTACAAGAATGCACGGAGAACTCCACTCGCTGCTGCTTGGTTCAATAATGTCATTTTCTAATATGTATTTCAGTTCTTTCTCCATGTGTTCAGCTTTCAGTGAATTCACACCATATGGATACTGCTTTATAGGTTTTCACCTCCTATATCGACATCGTGATATACAACATCAGTCCTTCCCGGTACATCAGGAAACAAATGTCTATACTCCTGAATCAACTCTTTCAATTCATTCCTCTTAGTGTCAGATAAGTATCGTAGCTTTCCGTCCAGGTCGGAGAGCACATCAGAATTACACATTTTAACACCTATCTCTTGTACACCATCACCTATTCCTACATCAATATCTAAAGCTGTGCCTGCACAAGGTGCTGATACAGAGTACAAAGTAGCAACAGGTTGAGAGTCTATGCTCTCATTTCTATCAAAATACTCTTTAAGCATGACATAATTGAGCGCCTCCCTGGTGTTTGTACAACATAATTAACACTATCAATCTTTTTCTCAACAACATATGGCCCAAAATATCTTGCAAAGGTTGACCAGGTATAGGCAGCAAGTTCAAAACTTTGTCACCAGACTGAAAATGTCTTTCTCTAGCATCTTTATCATACCAAGCTTTCATCTTGGCTTGAGAGGTGGCGAAATTTTCTTTAGCAAGTTTACCAGCCCTGGTCAATCTTTGCTTAAACTTGGACACATAATCCAATAGGTTTATCGTAGAATTGTCATCCAACAATTTGTCTTTAAAAACCTTCAAAGGGCCACTGTGTCCAAAAACAAGTTCAAAGGGACTATACCCAAGAGATTCTTGTACAGATTCTCTAACAGCAAATAACAACATGTGCAGACCCTTTCTCATTTTCTAGACAGTAGGTTCTCATCATGTTTTTCAAAGTCTGGTGGAACCGTTCTAAATCACCCTGGGACTCGGGGTGATAAGCACTTGACTTGTACTGCTTAATCTTAAGCTCATACATAACTTGCTGAAATATGCCAGACATAAAATTTGATTGAGTTCGGCAGTCCTACAAGTGTGAAAAATTTAACCAAGGCCTTGAAAATGCTTTGGGCTTTGATATTTCTCAAAGGTATAGCTTCTGGAAATCTAGTAGAAGCACACATGACTGTCAGCAAATACTGATTGCCTGACCTAGTTTTAGGTAAAGGGCCTGCACAATCTATGATAACTCTGCTAAAGGGTTCTTCAAAAGCTGGTATGGGCTTTAAAGGCGCCACAGGTATTTTCTGATTAGGTTTCCCTACCATCTGGCTTGTATGGCATGACCTACAATACTCAGCAATATCCTGCTTGAGTTTTGTCCAGAAGAAGTGATCCAAGATCTTGTTGTAGGTCTTAGTCACACCTAAATGTTCTGCCATAGGTAAATCATGAGCTAAGCTCAACACCTTAGGAACAACAATCTGGGTTACAACCTTCCAGTCTTAATCAGGGGAGACATCAGGAGGGCGCCACATCCGCATCAATACTCCAGATTTTCTAAAGTAACAAAATGGGATTTAATTAGCTTCTTCTTCAGTTAAAGCCTTATCACACAACAGAGACAGCTCCAGATCTTTTTCCTGTTCTAATATAAGCTCTTTCCTAGACAAAGATGACGAACTCATTTCATCAGTAGAAAAAGTAATGGGCGTACCAGCCTCAACATCTGTCGCCATATCTTGACTTACAGAGCAACTCTGGTCATCACTTAACTCATGGGCCAAAAACGTATCACAACAGTCCACAGCTTCTGAGTCCTCTTCACTCATTGAACGAGTAACAACACAAGAAGGATACTTAAAGACCACATCCTGATTCACAGTCTCAACATCTACCTTACAGAGTGCTGGACACTAAGGGATTACCCTAACTTTCTCTCCAGTCAAGTCATTGCCTAAAATGAGCGACACGCCCTCTACAGGAAGTTCCTGTCTAACACCAATAGTCACAGGTCCAGTAACCAAGTCTGATTTTAGATACACACAATGGAGAGACACATTAATAAAACCTAAATCCACACCTTGAAGCAAAACACTAAATACTGAAGAAGTCTTCTCTGACAAAGGGACTATGCCTTCTAACAACAATGACTGAGAAGCTCCAGTATCACGCAAAATCTTCACAGGTTGTGGGTTAGCATCGTCACTCGTACGCGACACTAAACCTTCAGAAATGAAGGGAGAGTACTTTTCCAGAACACTTTCAGACTCTGAACTTTTGACCTCAACACTGACCTTTGAACCTTCCAATACCTTACTGGGTATATGACAAGACTGACATTGCAAGAACTGAACTTCTTTCTTTCTTCTTTTCTTTGGAGAGAATAACATTCAGAGATGACATGTCCTCCTTTCTTACAATAATTAAAAATTTCCTAGACTGACCTAATCTACCAGAGTTAAATTTACTCTGAGTGCTTGGTTTAACAAATGAGCCTTTGCTAATTTCTTTAGATTCACACTACCTGGCAAAAAGTTGTTCTTTGTGTCTCACAAAATTCTACATGGGTCAGATCATCTTTCTTTTTGCTGTTTCGACATTTCTGCCTATATGCCTCAGGAACTAATTCGTAAGCCTTAAGAATAGCTTTCTTTACTGTTGGATAACCGGAAATATGTTCTACAGATAAAGAGGAATAAATATCTCTGGCCTTGCCTATCAAAACACTCTGAAGTAAAAGTGTAAGTTTGTCTTCAGGCCACTTCGTGCTGTTAGCTATTTTCTCAAAATATAAGAAATATTTATCAACTTCTTTTTCATGAACAGGGGGTACTAATCGAACATTCTTACTAACATCAAAAACTCTAATAGTTTCATGTCTATATTCTCTTTCCCCTCTTTCTTCCCTATTTAATACTCTCATCCTAATATTAGCCTGTAACCTTTCCCTTTCCATTTCCTTCAATCGCATCTCTATTTCTTTTGCTTGCATCTCTTTTTTCTATATCTATTGCTTTCATTTCATTTTCATTTATAATTCTTTTTCTTTCAACCTGATTTCTTCACTTTTGAATTCTACAATCTCATCTAAAGCTGCTTCTTCAAATGTTCGTTCATCAACGAAATGCTGAATAATGATATTCTTGACATCTGCTTTTCTCATAGAGCCTTTCACTCTAAAGTTCAAAATTTTCCCTATTGTTTACAAAGCTAGCTTACGAAATTCCAACAAATTCTCTAAGGATGGCGCTTTAAGAAACTATTCTACAGTTACAACCATGTTGCCTAGCTATTGGTTTCAAATTTGTATACAAAATAATTTGAACTTTAAATAAACCGTTTTTAGAAATTTCAAATCTAAATCTTCAAAGTGATAGAATAATTCGATCCCAGACAAGCCCCAAATCTGTTACGTTACGGAATTAATGTACATCAAATGAAACCCAACAGCTAGGTTTACAATTCAACAATTTAATAACAACAAATAATTCTACAGTTAAGTTACAAATATTGCGATGGTGTAAAGAGCTAGCCACTAATTAATCAAAAGTCAGAACTTATCTTGCGATTGAAGTCCTCCAAAGCCAGCAGAATTCACAAAAGATTGTCCCGAAAACAGGATATCCGAAGAATAATCAAAGAATTGTTTCCTCGTTGGGTATATATAAGTGCAAATCCACAAGGCACTATTCTGAATTACCGTAAAAGTCCACACTTCACAGACTGAAGTCTCAAAGTAAACTCACTCAAGGTGTCAATACCTCAAAAGGCTGCTCAGAGTCAGTTCCATCATGTTTATATACACTAAAGGTGTAACGATCGCGTATATTCTTACTTGTTATTTCCGTGTTTTGTGTTATGTCCGTATTTTGTGTCGCGTTAAGTATGGTAGTGTGGCGCCTGCGGGTGTCCGTAGAGTGGGCAGGTAAGTTGACACTGGAGGACGCCCTAGCAGGAGCCATGACTGGGCTCTATCGGGCTTTATCGCCGATGTAATATATTATACAGGATTCTAATACGGGCACATAATTTATACAGACTGCGGTAAGTATTGTCTTTAGTATTTGTATCTTGGTAACTTTCTATGTTGTGTTTATTTGGCTATATACATTTGGAATGTTAGTCAGGTATTGTCAGATTGTGTGGTCATGCGTAACGAAATGTATAGGATTGATATATCTGTTTGTATTTGTTTTATACTTATCATTTAAATAGTACTGCCAAATACACATATAGGCAGTTGGTAGTTATAGGTATTTGGAAGGTATCTAGGTTATTTTATGTATGTAAGTAAATAACTTTCTATAGTTGAGGTGCTATTGGAATTTAATTGTATAGAAGCCCATTAGGATCAGCGTTTTAAGTTGTTAGAATTCTTGTCAGCACGTGACCAGCACTTTTATAGGTTAGGAAATTGTAAATTCTTATGATATTTGTTCAGTTTCTATGGCCAAAATATGATTAATTTGGATTAGATTGAATTTGTTTTATTAGAATAATAATGTGGAGAAATTTCATCAATTTATACTTTGAAATAATTTCCTAAAGTTTGTGCGAGTGTTGACCGTGTCTATTGAGAGTGTTTGCTTCTATGTAGCATTCTAATGCGGACCAGATGAGGGAGAAAGCTGCGTCATCATACAGGGCCAGTCTTGTCTTGTCTTGTAATAGAAAATCCCTCCTTTGATAGGAGCACCCCTAGCTTTTGCTAGGGTCGTTCTTGTGAGTGGATCTTCGACTATCGTTAGTAGCAAATAGGTATACACAGCCCCTGGGTGTACATTACGTCGGCCCTGCAGTAAACAAACGTGCAAGCTATATACAGGAATATACATTCAGGTAGGAGTGTCTATATATACACACACGGGCACACAGGAAGCGTGGTAGTTGGTAAGCAGTGTTAATATATGAGTCTCTCTTCTGCTGACACACCACGATTACAGTACACAGTTCTTGCGTTTCTAATCACAGTCACAATCCCTTTTTCTTGTTTGATGGAAGTTTACTCAGTATGCTCATCCTTTTCTGGTGTAGAGCGGAACACCTTCTTCGTGACAGATATTCACAGGCGAAGATGTCTCCTTCTGGAGACAAGTGTTGAGATAAATTTAACACAGTCTGTATGGAGATGGGTTCCTCTTCTGGAAATAACGACTGGAAACTTTCAAGGAAAGGACGACGGATTGATTCAAGTACAGTACAGCCGAGAATAAAAGGTTTACGTGTCTCTGTGCAGACTTGCATACTTAGCATGTCGGGTTCACTGTTGTCTGATTGAATGCACTCCGGTTACTTTGGAGCATGTAGGTGTTGGTAACTAGCTTCAATTTAACTGGTAGCCTCACGACATCTCTGGGGTCAGATGTTACAGTCTTGAGAATAGGGTGTAATACTCCAGGATCGAATGTACGGCAGAGAAGAGATAGTGAAGAGAAATACTTTGACTGATTCAGGATCCAAGTCTTCCAATATCCGTCTACTTGTTTATTGACGATCTACTTTCACCAGTTTTTCTGAAACTGTACCCCGCCGTCCAGATTATTTTGGGTGCTTGGTAGATCATAGACTGCAAGTAGAGTGGTAGCAATGGTAAACCAGCTCCTTGGGTTGTCTTCCCTTGTCTGTCACAGCGGACTCCTCGGAGATGAGGGTTCCAAATATCTTCAGCATGTTCTTGTGGATAACAGCCTTAAGTGGAATTGATCCTGTCAAGATGTACACTCCGACATCTGCGACACGGTCTGGCATGGAGAATACTTGTTTGAGTATCTTTCTAAACTGTACTTCTAATGGCTCAAGGTCCCTGTCTGTTGGGCCAAATATTTCTAGTCCGTAGGCTATTGTGGGAATGTACGCAGAAGATGCATGCTCGTCTCTGGGTTCAGCCCATTTTCCCCATGGAGACCTGTACCCATTAGGCTGTATAACATCCTACGTCCTTTCTTTATATTGTTCTGTATGGTTGCAGCAGCAGATTTACTAGGATTTGAGGTATGTAGTACACCAAGACGGACTGCTTCATTAGATACTGGAAGAGTTGTTTCATCGATGGACCAGGGGAAAGGAGCATCTGTAGTGGGCTTGCTATTACAGACCGGTAACACTACACACTTAGTTGGTTGAAGGGTCTGTAGTCCCTTCTTGGTACAGTCTACAAGGGCTACGTCGTCAACACAGGTAGGTGACACACATGCAGTTTGGCCGATGTATGCTCCATGTCCCGAGGAGACTAACCTGTTGAGGAGGTTGTTAATATAGATCTTGTACAGTTCCGTGCTCAGCACTCCCCCTTGTCGGACTCCTTGCTGGATTGGGACTAGTTCTGACTGTTGTCCTTGCCACTTCACATGAGAGGTAGCATTAGAGTTAAGATCGTGAATAATCTGCTATGTTTTCCCCGTTACTCCTTGAAGGTACAGTTTCCTCTCTAGGATCCGATGATTAACAGTATCAAAGGCTGCTTTTGCATCGAGAAATGTAGCTGATGGCATCTGGCCTTGCAGCAATGACTTCGCGCAGAATAACACCACTAGAGAGTTTGGTTTGGACCAAAGGTTGATTTCTCTCTTTCCAACAAGTGCTTTAAGTATAGCAGGGAGAACCGTAATCCCTCTGTAGGAAAGTTCTTACAACTGTAGGAGGCTAATGCTATACTGGTCGCGGTCATAGCCTGCATATTGTTTCGTGCTAACTGGCACGCCTTTGTTGAGGGCTGAGGTACAAATAAAGGCGCATTTAAAGTTGGGTTCGTTGCTTGTATGGTTGCAGGGTTCCTGCTTACATTTGTGCCAATATCCACACGCTGACTAGCGCCTTCTTTGTACTAGGATTATCATCCTTCATGTCGGGGTTGTTGGTAGGTAGATTTCGATTTGGTGTTTGAATTGGGCCGGGACTCTCAGTGTATGCCTCCCTGGCATTCTTCTTAGGTCTCGTAGCGCCATGATTGTAATGGATGAGTGGATGTCCTTGGTACCAAAATGGTGGTGGTGGATAGAGATTACCAGGCACCCCATGTGTGGGATAAACTCAAGGGCTTACAGGTGAAAGTGTCTCCAATCTGTTAATCCTTTCATTTATCCTATCAAGCTCCATATCATGCACTTTTTGACATATTTCCTCCATTCCTCTAAAGAATTCAGCTGATCCTGCATCAACTGGAGGCTTGCTTGTGTAATGCTGTTCTGCATTTGAGACAGCTGATCTTCTAGACCATGATTAATGGTGTCAGAAGGAGGCGTTTCATCACAGCTTGTCCGAGAAGCTTTCCTTTCAGACTATGACTGATGTAAGCTGTTGTCGAGTGTCTGCGCCTGAACACCTTCATTACTTCTGTGACTGTTGTGGCTTGTGATTCAAAGATCGCCAGATTTCTCCATTAACGCTGTATTTTGTAATCG
This sequence comes from Ylistrum balloti, assembly GCF_031769215.1. Classification (NCBI taxonomy): domain Eukaryota; kingdom Metazoa; phylum Mollusca; class Bivalvia; order Pectinida; family Pectinidae; genus Ylistrum; species Ylistrum balloti. Next base: position 43,064 of record NW_026782672.1, on the reverse strand, counting down.
TAGTGTGTGGTTTGTATTTTTCTAGACCTTTTATTTTTAACTCAAGCTTGACAAGATGGGCCTGCAGCCTCGAAACATTATTCTGATCATGGCTTTCTTGAGCTCGTCTTCCCAGTTTTTCAGTTTTTGCTCTTGCTGCCGCATCTGTTTTACTTCTTTACTAACTGTGATGTTAATACCGTCATCGATCTGTGCCGGTATTTCAGGTGGAGCTGGGGGTTCAATACTCGGAGTTGTTTGTACTACTTGGGTGGAATTATCATTGTCCTCATCATCACTCACCGCCAATGTAACGGTGGGGACTGTAGGTGGGGTGTCGGTCTGTGCCTTTGCTACAGTATCTGTTCTATTCGACAAATGTTGACTAAGTGATGATTGGAGATCTATCATAGGTATGGGTGTGTCATAGTCCCAACCATACTTTTGTGTATTTTACATTTTTGTATATATCAAACAATGTCTGAACTATTTGTACATGTATTCGATGAAAGAAATCAGGTATTATCTGGTCTAAATATTGTACTTTTATTTTCTTAATTATTTGCTGTAAATTCTATAAATACGGATTCTCCGGATCCGAGTTTGAATATTTGAAATTAGCCTCGCCGGAAGGAAAATATACATGTAAGCGAGAGCAGCGGTGTAAATTTTGGCAGTCAGTTATTGCTTATATGGGGTTAGCCAACGCAAAATACAGTTTGCGGTAACTTTGTAATCATTTCTTGTGCCTTTATATTGCAATTATATGCCCGAAATCGGTTGTGTTTGATATTTGAGGCGAATATTTATCGATAAATGTATATGCTTATAACGCTATACGAGTACAGTTCAATATATCTCTATAATAGCTATAAGATATCAACTGTTATATGAATTTAGTTTATATTTAATAAATATAAGCGAAACTTGTCAATATGTCAATGAATTACACGGAATTCAGAGTAGAATTAGTGAATAGATTCATATCAATTACTGTATGTAGGCAGATGAATGTATATACACAAATAATAATTGTGATAGAAGAAATACTGTGTACAAATATTTATGAATCATTATAGACTATATAGTCAGCATAGTCAGACGTAGTCTTGTGTTATTGCAGTTCTACCCATGTTGATGGCGGGAACGAATGTGACACAGTCAGAGTACATACATATAAAGAATACAGAGTCATATGTGGGCCAGGACAGCCGGCAGTTACAGTCCTGTGTGGACAGATGCTATGATGTCCTGTGTGGACAGATGCTATGATGTCCTGTGTGGACAGATGCTATGATGTCCTGTGTGAGCAGATGCTATGATGTCCTATATGGTCGTGCAGATGTTCTAATATCCTGTGTGGACAGATGCTATGATGTCCTGTGTAGACAGATGCTATGATGTCCTGTGGGGGCAGATGCTAGGATGTCCTGTGTGGTCGTGCAGATGTTCTAATATCCTGTGTGGTCAGATGCTATGATGTCCTGTGTGGGCAGGTGCTATGCTGTGTGGACAGTTGTGCTCTATTTATGAATTCCTTTGGACATTTGTCATCAGATGTTCCTATGGGCAACTGTTCGATGCTGTGAACATTGCTGGTTGTTAGTCGGTCCAGAGACGTTTCCAGACCTCTTTCCAGATTCGTTGAGGACAGACTATACTGTTTCATATGTAATTATTAAAGTGTGTGTGTTTTGAATGAGTGAGCGAGTTGTACATATTTACATTTGTGTGTACAATTTATAATGTGTATATAGTGTATTAAACTTGTATATATTGTATATTATGTGTTTGTGCCATTCTATGCGAGTCGCGCTCGTCCAGGTTACAGGGTGACATATGGGTTGGTAGAAATTTTGCAATATTGTCACTTGCGGATCTCTTCGGCGTTTTAGATTTCTTGGGAAAAAGTTTTGTCTGGGCGCCAATGCACTGCTGCAGAATGTAGGTGTTCATCTTTGCAAAGGAGCGACTACGAATGTTTTCTATGATATTTTTGAGATGGTCAACAAACATGTGTGTAGCTTTACCGTTAGACAACACCTTGCATGACGTATGATACAGATTTATGGTAAACGAACATGGGGCGTGATCACCTGGTCTGGGTGTTGTCCCTCTGGGTCACTGAGATCTAAAACTGTAGCCGAGCCGATAAGAATTTTCCATGTTTCCTGTGTGCATAAACCCTCATAATCATTAATACAGTTCTTTTTGACAAAAAGACTTTGATCCTTCTTAGAGTAGAAGGTTTCTAGCTGGTTTCTATAACACTTATAGGCCGCGGCTGAGAATGTTAAGACAATGCCTCCCCCTTATAGTTTTACCTCACAGTCTATATCCCGCTGACAAGCACTAACTTTTTTGCTAAGTGCAGAATGTTTGTTTAATACAAAGGATGACTTTATATCTTTCGACAATTTGGATGATTTTGCACCACTAGTACTCGAGGAAATCTCATATTTAGCCGGCGTAAAAGATTTTGGAGATTGTCTGTTTCTGGAGGGCCGTGTTGACACTATATCGGTAGCCATATTGGGGATCACACTTCCAGTAAAAAGGGCACTTCCGGTAAAAATGGCGTGAATAAAATGTCAATAAAATTTCATAAAAATTAAGAATTAAAACGGAACACGCAAAATCTTAAAACATTATAGCGGTAATGACTAAAACTACGAAGGATAGTTTGATATAAAAGCTACGTAAAAACAGATAAAAGCGAGTGAATGGTTCCTTGGCATATAAAATATAAATTAACCACCACCTCACCACGCTGTACAGCTCAGAATATCCCTAAAACCACTAAAATATGTAAAACTTGGTCAGAGCTCCGTCAACACCTTCCACCACCATGCGCCATCTTGTTGCCATCTTCATGCTGTTGTCACTCATCTAAGGCAGCTCTCATGGTGCCAGAAGTTTCGTCCGGTCATCGAGGATTTATTCCTGCGGACAATTAGCATTGACACAGAGGCAATGTATATGGTGAGGTGGACCTGCAACACTAAGTCTACCTGTTGAAGCCAGGGGTTGGTACCCAGATTTCAGCCTTGTGTTATTTGCTGTGCGGACAGACACCGGTGGTGTCTCTAGAAACTTCCGGAAACACCCAGGTAATTCTAATAACCGAACTTTCTAGATTTAGAAAATTCCGGAAACACACAGGTCATTCTAGTAACAGAGCTTTCTAGAAAAATCTGCCTAGCACTATCTTCACATATTATGACAAATAATTATCAACAGGTTTTTATGTAAACAATCAATATGATACAATGCATGTAAACACAGCACATCTGAATTTGGATTAATACACAATATCATAACACTATCAACTGTTGAGATTGTTTCATACATCTCCCTCAAGATTATAACGTCTGTTTCTATTTTGAAATTTGGATATGCCACTTATATATGCTAGACTCTGTCCAACAATTTATTAGAATGTTGAAACAATTTATGTGTAAGACTTCACTTATGTGATTATAATGTTTATAATGTCATAATGTTTGTTTATAATTATGAATTGCTGAAAAATACTGCGAAGAGTCACATAAGTATAAACTTGAGCAAAAACGCATTTTCAACCCAAACATTTATAACACAAAAACAGGAAAATAACAGATATCAAAAGAGTATGTTGGAGACCCCTCTTGTCTGATCTTTATTTTTTCTGGAAAAGCAGGATTTTATCTTCCTCTCTCATCGTTCTTTTGTTTCTGCTCTTAATTAAATATTTTCTTGACGGTCAAAGTTAGGGATCAAAGGGAACCCTTCAAAGCTCAGTTGCTGAGGACCTAAATTTGAAACTTTGGAGCGACTGAGGAATTCCCAAACGTTAAACGTTGCTTCTTAAGAAATAGCGAAAGCAAACGTCGACGACCAAAATTCAAAATTGCTGCATGTAGGCAAATTCGTTTTCTTAATCCGACTGGATGGTCAACATTAGGGTCTAAATATAATCTACATATGACGCATTGTTGCTAAAGACTTAAAATTTGAAGCAAAAGAGCGACTGCGGAAGACCAATAATATTCGAAAGAAATGTCGAAATCCAAATGGAGAGATGCACTAACCTTATAATTCAATACGTTTTCTTAATTACCCAATATTGGATAAAAGTAAGTCAAGTACATTTGTATACTCTAAACGATGTAATTTGTAACGTCCCCAAGGCTTGCTGAAAGTGCAAAAAATTAGTAAGGCATGTTATAGCTGAATTTAGATTTACTTTCAGAGTGGGTTATATCTGTTCGTTCTGACGTTTCTTTAAATAATATAACTCGCAGCTTAAAATCTAAAATGAAAACAGAGCTATATTTGTTGATACTGATGTTCAATCTACAATAAACGATTTACGGAAATATTTTCTTACCTGCAGATAAGGTATCTAATATCGTGATCCTTGTCAGCAAATATTATTACCTTTCCCAGATAAAATGAACCAGGGTTGCTGGAAAACGGAAGAACCCCTATTTACTCACAATCAAATACTTCCAAAGAAGAAATACTGGCTATAATAATTATGCTCATCATTTACAGCCATTTAGATGTTAAATATTGTTAACAAGGAAGCGAACATCATTTTTGAATTGGTAGACTTCCAAGGACTCACAGAAGAGCGTATTATAGTTAAAGTAGTTTAACCAAATGTTTAGTTAAATTGGAATTGTTGGTATATGAATCATATTGACCAATCTTTTGACCAATCTTTGACATCCTCTTAAACAGCACATTTCTTCAATGAGAATATTTGATAGTTTTTGTCCACTCTGTACATCACCATACAAATTATTAAGTGAAGGAACATCTTCGTTTTCTTGATATGAGAAAGGCGGTACTAATATTTGGTCGATTGTTGTACTTAAGAGAATTGCGATATGCTCAAATCAAAGAAGAAATATGAGGAGGACAAAACCATAAAAATAATCGAATACCTTGGTGACAACATCATCGTCGAATCTGGTGGCAAGATCTTCCAACACACTTTTGGCATATTTTTGTAAACAAACTGTGCGCCTTTGTTGGCTGAACTGTTCGGCTTTCATCCGAAGCTCAATTCCTCGAAGGGTTTTGTTTTTCAGAATAGGTCACAAAGGTATATTGATTCCGTTTTGATTTGAGTATCAAGATATTTAATGACCCTTGTTCATCGTTTATAGCCACCAGACAACAACGAAACCAACATGGACAGCTTTTCACCAAGCCTTATGATATATATAATGAAATCAATTTCCTTCCTGTCAATTTTCTATTTCTGGATACCAACATCATTGCATTCCCAACCTTCAGTTTTTTATATGTCGCAGATGGTTTGATATTTAAGGGTCTGTTCCCAATATCATAATTTTCTTACAAGATGTCAGCAACGTCATAATGATCGCATAATTCAATAATCTTTTAAACAGTGCAATATGATGTTGGGCATGTTTGTATCTTTTTCTTAGTGTGATATGAAAATGGACATGTTTGATGACCGTGAACAAAGTTGTTCAATTGTTGTTTACCTTGTTTTAATTGGGAACATGAAAGTGCTCACTTGGATGGACTAAGGTGTTCATGGTGGGTGTCACTGATAAAAAACAGAGGGCGGTTCTTTTTTCGGGGCACCTGACCTTATTTTCATTGAACTTTCCATAAATCTCTATTCAATCTTCCCTTTGTTCATTGTTTGTCCTAGTGTCATCGATTACGTGGACATGACATTATTTGCATTGTTCCTCTTGCCACTAGGCGTCTTTGTCATCGAGTATTGAAAATGCCTCCCTTCTATGCATCTCAGCAGCAACACCTTCAAGTATTGGTATCTGTAAGTGATTCTCATATTTGCTGTATCTAAATGTTCTAGACTCAAATTATACCCATTTATCTATATACTATTTCCTTGAATTTAGGTTGAAGACTGTATTTGCTTTAATTTGACTTTTTTATTCAATAGGATTTTCTTCAGTCGCCTCTTAGGCTTCAAAATTTAGGACCTTCGCATCACTGTCCTAAAATGACGAAAAAACTGTGTAATGCAGTTTACTTGAATGTTTCGGTCATCTGTGTCTAACTTTAAATTTGTATTAAAAGGTGTTATTATTCACCCGTGTTTCCCTTATACAATACGCATAATCTGATAAAACTTTTTGTAGGTTTTGGAAGACTAGGTGTATCAGTGTAATGGAAGCATCTGTACTTTCAGTCAGCAAACAAGATATTGGGCTTTGAATCGAACTCACATCAAATTCATTGATAATCAATTGTTTGGTCCACCTCTTTAACTTTAGTTTTCAATGTTTTTCTCTACAATGAATACTTCTAATAAGATTTTTGAAGAAATTGATTTTCTTTCAACGTTGTACAATTTTAAATAATTTAATACATATAAGATTCAGATTATGTGATATACGGGAAAAGATTGCACCGGTGAAAATTTCTTATCAGTGTTAATGCTGCTCCATTTAAGGTCATATGACCTATCAAAGGGAACGGTACCTGAGGCATGCAGTGCATAAAGGCCCATATTGTGCATATGTCACAGTAAGATATACGGATAATGATAAATAAAATGTTTGTTTTCATGGCAATGGGAGGGGGATGGAAATGAAGTATACAAAATAAATTCACATTCATCTGATTGACAATGTGAAAAATATGAAGAAATAAAACTCATAATTTCATTCAGGATGGCTGAACATCCAGCAACACATAACACATTTGAAAATCTGTTCATGGATACTGTCGCTCAATATGATTTTATCAGGAAACAATCTCGAGAAATGATGAATAGATATGACTGATTTATGTACATATTATAATAATGTTGATGACCCTACCGAGACACCGGTCTTTTACTCTTTATTTGTTTTCAGGTGTCGCAGTGTAAATCATCATTTATCCTCTTACAAAATATCATCGACCTGATAACGATTGTTTATTCAAAGGCTTTACAACATGTCTTTCTATTTCAAACACCACAAACATAACTTAAATGCAAACAAAAACTTCAGTTTGTCACACAACACAATGTCCAGTCACTTCTAATACAGAGCTTGGAGACGGTGACCGATACCATTTTATTGACAATAAAAATTATACCCGGGATAAAATGTCGATCTAAAAGAAAACGACTTGGGTAACATGATGTACTATGGAGGAACATACTAACATTTAACTAATGAAAAAGCCTGACGATAAGTGGGGCACACATGTCAACTGTTGAAGTTATACGCCATATTCAATTACGTCACAGCCTACTACCAATCACGCCACAGACCGCTACAAATGACGCGGAAGATTTTCATTTCACGTATAAAGTGTTTCACACTGACACGATATCTATTCATTATCGCATTCAATCACAAATATCTGTTTCTGATATTCCGAGCCGTTCTGCGTATATGTTGATAGCGAAATGGTATCTTAATTGGATGTGCGTTGAGTAATATCGAGTCACCAAGTATCTAAATGTTAGACCGAATGGCGGTCAGATGTGTTAAAATTTTGGCGTCAAATTGGTGTCCCGTCAAACCGCTTTGCACAAATCTTACAATTCCCTCATTATCAGCAATACGCATTGAAATGTGTATGTCTATGACCATTGAAATAAAATATTTGGTGTTCTACTCCTAATCTGAAGATGCGATGAGATGTCCCGTCAATTGCCGTTAGCGCATTAGGAATATCAGGCCAATTCCCTCTCATACCGCCTCCCCATTCCTCTCAACTAGAGCAGGTTACGATGTCCGTGAATACATCCCACGTCCACGTGCTTGCCCCTGAGGCATTCAATTCATGCTATTGATGTGGAAGCATCAAAAAGAAAGATGATGAAGTGATGAAGATGACCTCGGCCATTTAAGAACGGTATGAACGTATCCGTGTTATGTACAAATCTACTCGTATAAGATTTTTTCAGTAATATTATTGAGGTCCGAACATGTACTTTTCTTAAAAGGAAGCGGTGTATTTTGACCGTTTGACAATCTTGCTAGTGTTTCGTGCCTATTAGGTGCATCACCGTTCCTGGACTTTTTCCTTTTTCATGTTGCGAAACCCAAGAAAATGACTTGTCCAATCCTCTAAAAACAAGATAGCTGTATCCTTGTTTGATGAGGTCAAGCACCAGAGATACCGATATCTTATGCTATTCATTTTTACATCTATTGCACTTATTCGTTATCATTTTTAAGTCCAAAGACATCGTTTATTCATTTAGTGCATATATCATGGAAATATGGTATTTTAATGAGATTACACGTGGTTTTATCAACTTTGAGTATTTGTCAGCTTTATTATGAAATGGTGATTTATGAAATGCTTATTCATGTGCATCTTATAGATTTTTATAAACTGCAAAAAATATAGATTATAGAGAATCTGATACTTATTTACGTCTTACTTAATGTACATTAAATACAGCGACAAAATAACATCAGACTACCTCATGCCAAATTAAAGTGTGAACAAGTATCATTGTATAATCTTTGCGGTTTTTATGAATAAAAGAATTCTGAGAATAACTGCAGACGGTTACCAGTCGTATGGGACACACGATATTATAACTTAACGCCTTTTGACATCACATATTGTACATTTACGTATCTAAAGAAAAACTACTGTCTTGAAAAAAATTACAATTACAATTATATAAATAAGATCAAAATTTGTTACTAGACTTAATGAATGACTGCAAATGTCTGAAGATATTTGCAATATGCTCCATGGTAAGATGCAGATATCCAAATTGAACTAAACATTCAAGGTAGTAAAATATCTAGGCCAAAATATCCCTTTAATTAGTATATAGACGACACTATAGAAAAGTAGTGAAAGACATTTTTATATCGATTAACATAAACACTCGAAGCTTTATTGGTTAATGAGTTTAATCATGGACTTAATACGTCCTTGTTTTACTTAAAGCAGATGACTCCAGGGTAATGAGTCCTGATAACATTGTATTTGATGTATGTCGTGCCAGAATTTCTTAATTCCAAAGTTGTATACCTACGTACCATTAAAGACCAAAAATACAAAAAAAGTATCAGTGAAAAACACTTACAAAATAATTTCAACGTCTGGGTCTGCTGTTTTTTCATTAATGATAAGGTATATGAAATAAGATATATATGTCATAATGAAAACATGGCGTCATTGTGCTTCCCTAATGTTAGGCCGGCAATTAAATTTGTTTTGAGTACTTTAGTATGATATGTTTATTTATATCACGGATTTTGATCAAATTGTTCCGTTTCACGAAAATATAAAGAAATCACGAGGTTCCATTTTTTCTCAGTACACAAATGATGAACACGCTTAAGCATCTTGATTAATTGAAGAAATCATCTCGGTCCACTTCCTTGGTCTGCTTAGGAGTGAAATATATGTACAGGTAAATAACACTAAGCCAATTCATTTTAGAATATTTTATTGTCTTGATGTTGGTGACAAATGGAATTGAGCAACAGGCAGAGCCTATGAAAGCCCTCTCCATACAACTTAAACAAGTACACAGACACATCAATCAAAATTTAAGATATTAAATAATAATGATAGCATTCCAGAAAAGAACTTAGAATATAGATTCAGTTGAATAATTATCTAACAGAAATGTTAGGCAAGCATTACTATCATTTAAATAAAGTTAAAAATAAAGTTAAAGAATAGTAAGATTAGATATGTAATATAATTATATATAACAAGATGGAGTCAAAGTTTGTCAATTGATCACGGCACAGGCTGCAGGTTCAAACAGTCCATATACCCACAATCCTGAGCCGAGTCCGTAAAAATTGACAGGCGGACCAAGCTTAAGATAACAAATTCAAATTAAAAATAGAAAAAAAATGTATATATAAGAATACTAAGGCTAAAACAGGCGACCGGTATCAGTTATGAATCTCTGAACCAAATCAAGAATAGATTCATTTATATTTGCATCAAGTGTATGAGATCCTTTAAGAAATGTATCAGTGGTAAGAGGTATAGAATCACTAAGAGTAGAAAGAGAATTAAGGAGGAGTTGTCTTCGGATAGTAAAGAAGGGACAATGGAAATAGAAGTGAGTAGGATCTTCAACTGGGTGGCCACAAGTACAGGCAGGGTTGTCTTTCAGGTTGGAATTAAATAAGTCAAAATTTAGATTACTTGCAGAGTTTCTTAGTTGACACAAGTATCAGTGCATTGTAAAAGAGGATTGATAACAGGCTGTGACAAAAATGTTTTTTTATGTTTTAAATGGATGTCAATGAGGGAAACAGACATGATGGAAGGAAACTAGTGCTATATTGACGAGTTCTTGCAAGGGGCACATCAAACAACCTATTGTGTCGAAGAGGATAATGAGCAGTATTATTGTTGATAAAAGGCTGGATAGAATCAGTTACATGAGGAGGGCATCTGTTATTTAAAATATTCAAAAAATGGATATTTTGATGTAGGTGTCTTCGTTTAGCTAATGGTATTAATCTAGACTCATTGTAAAGGATAGCATGACTGGTGCCCCGTCTTAGACCAGTAATAATGTGTATTGCCTCTAATTGAACTGATTCTAAGATGTTGCATTCCCTTTCTGTGCAGTTAGACCAAACAATATCAGCATATTCTAAAATAGGACGAATAAATGTAATATATATTAATTCAAGTGACTTTCTGTCAATTTTGTACTTTACCATTCTAAGAATATTTATTCGTTTATAAGCTTTCTCATACATAAAGCTTATGTGGTTGGACCAATTAGCATGACTGTTAAAAATTAGGCCCAGGTGCTTATGACATGTAACATTTTTAATAACCGAGTTATTAAAATACAGATTTGGATGCAGCATTTCAGAATCTATTCGCCTAGAAAAAAAGTAGGGATTCAGTCTTATCCGGATTAAAAATAATACCCCATCTATTGGCCCATCTAGAAAATTTTCGGAGATCATCATTTAGTATACCAGCCGCATCTTGCCTGTCACCCTCAATTAGGCTATATAAAGACGTGTCATCAGCAAATAATTTCACATTAGATTGTAAATCATCACCAATATCATTAATATATAGCAGGAACAGATAAGGACCAAGAACTGAACATTGTGGGACCCCAGCCTGTAATGTTTTCCAGCTGGACCTGTACCCATCTAGGACAACTCTCTGTTTCCTGTCAGATAAATTAGATGAAAACCACATTAACATGTTATTACTAATACCATATTTTTTTCTATTTGTCAATTAATCCATCATGCCAAACTCTATCTAACGCTTTGCTAATATCACAAAATATCATTCTTTCTTCTTTACCTTTATCCAAATGTTTAATAATTTCATCATATATAATTAAAAGTTAATCAACAGTAGAATCTTTTGGTAAGAAACCTGATTGGTTTCTAGAGATAATATTGTATCTTGAAAGATAGTTATACAAATATTTGAAAACAATTTTCTCAAGGATTTTACTGAAGATTGGAGTAACAGAGATTGGCCTATAGTTGGAAGGGTCACTTTTTCCTCCTTTCCCTTTATATACAGGTGTTACATGGGCATTTTTCCAGGAGGTAGGAAGTACACCTGCAGAGATAGATTTATTAAATATTATATAGAGAGGTTTAACAAGGGATTTTCCAGGAGGAATAGTTTTATCAAAAAGAGAAGATTGTAATTTAGATAGATATTCATTTTTAGCCGCTCGATTTCTCTGTCTTATTTTCAGTCTAATTTCATTAGTCATCCATATTTTGTCATTAGGTCTAATAGTTACAGTCTTGTTTGGTACAAATTGGTCAATAGCAGCTAAAATATCGTTAGATAGAATATAATTCATATCATCAATATCACCTTCTAATTGAAAATTCCAGTCAATAGAACTAAGAAATTTATTTGCTCCATCAAAATTAGTATTTTGGAAATATAAAAGGGTTTTTTTTATAAGCAAGTTTCTTAAAAGACTTGAAGTTTAAGTTAGCAGTAATTGGGGAGTGGTCACTACAAGATGGGGGTAGCACAGATGTATTAGTAACAAAGTTAACATTATGAGTAACAAGAATATTAAGTGAAGTGTAAGATTGAGGAGTAATCCTGGTTGGTTCAGTAACAGTATTTTGTAGTCCGTATTTTAATAAGAGTCTATAAAAATTAGAGTTTGGACTAAGGTTTAGCATATCTTGATTAATATCTCCAACCAGAATTACTCCCCTTTGTAAATCAAACACATCATTTAAATTATTTTCAAGTTTTTGCCAGTAATTAACAAGATAATTTGGAGGTCTGTAGATACAACCAATTAAAATAGGCTTATTATGAGTGGATACCTCAACCCAAAGTAATTCTAATTCTTCAGACTCAAGGTCAGTTCTTCGCTTGATATTAAAATTGTTTTTAGAGTAGATAAGAACACCACCACCACCACAGTTGTTTCTATCTTTTCTGAAGAGATTACCATAGTTTTCAAGTGATACATCATTGACAGGAATAGAATTATTGAGATGAGTTTCACTAACACATCAAATATCATAGTCAGAGAATTCTGCATCAAGAAGATGGATCTTGTTTCTTAATGAACATACATTTATGTGACAAATAGAAACATTTTGAAAGATAGAGCTAGTATCATTTTCAGGACCAGGGTTAGGGTGAATATCTCCACATAATATTAATAGAATATTGATTCTAACTTCCGGTTAGCGCCTGATAAGGCTTGCTCCCGTTAGCTCGTGACAATTTTTATAATTTTCACGAATTGGTGAATTCATCCTGGCTGATATTGGCCAGATTATTGTTTAAGTAGTTCTTGTTTATTTTTACGCTCCCACTTACTTGGTGAATAGTATAATCATTTCACATTTTAGATATTTAATTTCCAACACACGAGATCATTACCGTTGATGTGGGACGAAGAGACTCACATTTCTAAGGTACATAGATCATATAGCTTTTTGTGATTTTTCGGCCACTTTTTGACATCTCGCCCACTTAACAAAACATCTAGATAAATATTACATCTTGACTGAATTTATTTTCTCTGTTTAGTTCTAATAACATGTTCTGTTAACTTATAAGTTGATACGGACATATGTTATTGTATTACATGACTATGTGGTGATCTTTGCAATATCTTATCGTTATACTGCATAGCTTGGGTAGGTCGCCATCTTTGTTTCATAGGCTTCCGATAGGTCGTGTATATGTTTCCACATTGTCTTGTTCTGTGAAGTCTACTTTATTTCATACAGATTGGTGATATCAGCTTTTGTAACATAGTTTATTCAATTTCACTTACTTTAATTTTAATTATGATAGTCAGTAAAGTGAAGTGGGTAAACTTCTTTGTTGAGAATGAAGAGTGGTGCAGTGTTGAGTGGAGATGAAGAAATCCAAACGCTGTTCAGGTTGATGTAAATTTATTGTGTGTAGACATGGAGAGGTGGTACAATCGCATGCCTTCTGGAACCGAAGTCACTTGGCTAGACACCTAGTCGTATTTATACTAAAATTCGTAGACATTGATAATCTAATATTACATATTTGCTAACAAGAAGTGGATAATACATGAGTTATTTACAAGGTCTAATACACACACATAGTGGTAGATTAGGTTGTTTACGACAAGCTAAGGTTTTGCTGACCAGTCCTGCAGACGGTATTGGTAAGCTTATGTAATTACGTAAATAACCAGGGAGCGAATGTATACTGGACATGTGTGATAGATTATTTACAGAAAGTATGTTCTGGCTACTGGACAACACGTTATTTATTCACAAGTCTACAAGTGTCATTAATAGATTAAGCTGTCTCTTTCTGGCATTTAAATTACAATTAGAAGTCTGACTTCTGTCTAGTAGAATACAGTTTTGGATAGTTTAATTTAACTTGCATATTAACTTTTAATAGTTCATCAGGACAACATCCCTTTCGTTGTAAACGTACTACGACTCATTCTCGTTATATAGCACTCGACGAGTCACACGTAAATTAAAACGGTATAATACAATTATTTAGACCATTTTGACATTTTAGAAACATTCTTTGATGACATAATATCATATTCAAAAGTAATAATTGAAGAACTCTATGTATTCTTTAATTGACGAGTTTGTCATTCAACTATATTACATCGGAAACGACATTTCGTCCACTAATACACTAGGGTAATAACATGGAGTATAATAATCTGTTTTCATTTAAGTTTGTGTAATTGATTAAATATGTTACAGTACTGTAGATCTGTTCTCCTGGCACTGAGACCAGTGAGTTTATCTAGTGTTAGAAAATGTCTGAATGTTAGACAAACGTCGAACGGGACCAACAATTACGTTCGTAAGAGACGAGGCACACGTGCAGGCAGGAGCGCTGTCAGACCGATACGTAGTGCGATCGGTATTTCGTGTACCCCTGGCAAAGAAAACAGCAACAGTGGTGTAAATTACAACAATCTCGTCCAGATAATCACCACAAATGATATGTCAACATCTCAACCACCCTTGTCTGGACATGTTTCAGCAACAGCAGAGGTATCAGTCATCAGAACCATTGTGCAGCCGCGCTGCGATGTTAACAGGTGGAAACCAATAATATCTATATCGCGCGAGAACTTGGTTGTCATCAAACCAACGACGCAGAGTCAGCAAAAGCCCGCCGTCTTGCTTAATTTAGTATCGCTGAATTGTCGCTCGGTGAAGAACAAGTCATTGTCTATCAGTGACTTCATTACATCTCGGGATATCGATATTCTAGCGATAACGGAGACTTGGCTGGGCTCTACCGTTGATGACCAAATTCTCACTGACCTTATACCAACAGGCTATGACATTCTCCACAATGCTAGACAAGGCAGACGTGGTGGCGGAGTGGCTGTTCTGTTTAAGAAAGGATTGAGTGTGAGAAATCTCAATTCCAACAACGAGGATTCCTATTCACACTTTGAGTACATGACGTGTTCCGTCACCACTTGTGATACAAAATGATGAATGGTCTTCATATCTCGATCAACAGGTTGTAGCGCCACAGGAGCTGATTATCGCTGGCGACCTGAATTTCCACTTGGATGATAACACTAATGTTGATTCCCGACAGTTCGCCGGAATCCTTGACTCCCGGGGGATGACACAACATGTGACAGAAGCTACCCATTCACATGGTCATACACTAGATGTGATTATCACAAGGGGAAATACTTCTGTGATCCACGGAGCAATTCTTGTGGCAGATCCATGTCTGAGCGACACTAAGGGAAACCTATCTGGTGATCATCTTGCTGTTTATGCCACAATAAATTGTGGTAAACCAAAACGTGCCAGAAAAGAGGTCAGCTTCCGGAAATTCCGCGAAATTTCTGTACCTGATTTCATCAAAGACGTTCAGTCATCTTCAGTCCTTCAGACTACTGAGGGTGGAGTTGACTGTCTTGTTGAAGCATATAACTCTGGTATCGAGGCTCTGATCGAGAAACATGCACCTCTTCAGACAAAGGTAATTACTGTCAGACCTAACGCGCCTTGGTACAATGAACAACTTCGTGATGCAAAACAATTGCGGAGGAAGGCGGAGAAACGTTGGCGAAAGACCAAACTAACCATCCATCGCCAGATATACAGAGAACATTGTCGGGCAGTCAGTTCACTACTCATTCAACGTAAGAAGGATTATTATTCAGGAAAAATCACAGAATGTGGATCGGATACAAGACAGCTTTTTAGACTCACCAGAAACCTTATGGGACATAATGGTGAAATCGCCCTACCAAGCTGTTCTTCTGAAAAAATCTTGTCCAACAAGTTCAGTGATTTTTTCCAGGATAAAATCAATACAATCAGGCAAAAGATTGATGTTGTGAACTCAACTTCCGACACTGGCATCTGCCATGGATGCCGATATCCAATTCTCTGGTGAACCTTTGACGCAGTTCACTCCAACAACTGAAGAAGAATTGCGCAAGATCATTACAAACTCTCAGTCGAAATTCTGTGAGCTGGACCCGCTTCCCACAGTTTTACTGAAGCAATGTCTTGATGCACTGCTCCCCTTGATCACCTTAATCATGAATAAATCATTAGCAGAGTCTAGGGTTCCATTGTGTTTCAAGAAGGCTAATGTAAGACCACTGCTGAAGAAGCCTGGACTGAACAAAGAAGAATTAAAGAACTACCGTCCGGTGTCAAATCTTCCTTTCTTATCTAAGATGTTGGAGAAGATTGTGTCCCAGCGACTTAAGGCTCATCTCAATGCTAACAGTCTTCATGACAACTTGTAATCAGCCTATCGCACAGGACATTCCACTGAGACGGCCCTACTCCGTGTCTACAGTGATATTGCTGCCGCTCTGGATAACAAGTGTAGAGCGGTTCTTATCATGCTTGGTCTGTCTGCTGCATTTGATGTCATTGACCATGGCACACTTTTCAAGCGTCTGGAGTACTCTTATGGGGTGACTGGTGATGCATTACGCTGGACCCAGTCTTACTTGAATGAACGACGACAGTGCGTTGCCATTGGATCAACTGTTTCAGACAGCAAAACCTTAGACTTCGGAGTTCCTCAGGGGTCCGTTCTGGGACCTAGAACATACGGTCTTTATTCGAAACCAATCGGGGAGATTTGTCGTCGTCATAACCTTCAGTACCATTGTTTTGCCGACGATACACAAATTTACATGGTTATCAGACCTTAAGACAACTGGGGCATAATAGTAGCAAGTCTTGAAGACTGTCTAAATGACATCAGTGCTTGGATGAACTCAAATATGCTCAAGCGCAATCAGGAAAAGACAGAACTGATCGTCTTTTCCCACAAGTGTCAACACACTAAAGGTCTCCAGTTAAAAGTCGGTGCCCAAACTATTGAGGCCGTCCAAGCTGTGAGAAACCTTGGTGTACACTTTGATAGCTCTCTGAACATGGAGAAACAGACAAACTCAATTGCCAGTTCCTGTTATCACCAAATCAGAAACATTGGTGGTATCCGTCAGTTCATCACCACAGATGCATGCAAGACATTGGTACATTCTCTTGTTACTTCTAGGTTAGACTATGGTAACACGTTACTCGTTGGTGTATCTGATACACTAATGAGCCGCCTGCAGAGGGTACAGAACACCGCAGCACGCCTAGTTACCCGTACTCGAAAGAGGGACCACATTACACCAGTCCTTTACTTATTGCATTGGCTGCCCGTGCGATTCCGGTCACAGTACAAGATTTTGATGTATACATACAAGGCAATAAATGGAACAGCTCCTGAATATTTGCAGGAACTTGTCACCGTTTATCGGCCGTCACGATCACTACGATCGGAGACAGAATCCTTGTTGTGCGTTCCGAACTCTCGGACTGTGACTTATGGTAACCGGTGCTTTGAAAAGGTAGCGGCCACTTTGTGGAACAGCTTACCATCTGCTACTAGAAAGTCAAAATCCCTGGCCAAATTCAAGAGGGATATTAAAACCCACCTGTTTACGTCTGCATTTTAGACTCTCACGCAGACGTCCTGTATATACATACTATCACCACTATTTACTTGATTTGGTTACTGTGTTACATATGTTGATTACTGCGTTATACATGTTCTATAAATTTTGTAGTAAGATTATTATGTAATTGTGAAGCGCATTAGAGTATTATTTTCAAAAAAGATAGTGCGCTATATAAATGTTGTATATTATTATTATTATATATCAGCAATACATTAGCACACAAATAACCGTGAATGTAGTATCGTACTAAAGTACATAATTTGCTGTTGGTTGGTTTATGAACAAAGAGTTGAGATATAAATAAAGAAAATAGAAAATTCAAGGTCATTGTTGTTTGTTATCACAAGTAACATGTCTAATAAATAACATATATGAAACCATTGGTACGCATGAATAACTTACAATGGGATTCATATTTCGGTTTAAAACACAAGAACAAATACATACTTTATATAAGAATATAGATATGTACAGACTTTGACATGGATAAGAAAAGTAAGTTGAACAAAACACATGTATAAAGTGTTATGAAGTATATTGAGCAATAATGTTTGATGATAACAAAGAAATAGTCACATATAGTTTGAGTTATATACATACTGAATGTGTATATATATGTATGAATAAATTATAGTAGTAAATAGTTTAAGAGAAGAGATGGAGGCACATCACATAATGTGACATGTTGAATTGTACACATATAAACCTTTATAAAGGTACTGTATACACAATACACTACTTGTATAATAACAACATATTTATTTTACAGTTCAAGTGACACAATGTACAAGTAGTGACTGCTTGTGTAAAGTTAGCTGCTGGAGCCGAGACCCGATGCCAGTGTCCTTGGTCCTGTGCAGGGGGTAAGCCAACTTGTGTCACATGCTCTCACGGAAACAGGTCCACTTTATACCCATGTTAAGGAGATCAGTGGAATGTCAGCAGATGGTTAAGGGGTAACCTGAACTTGAAGTTGATTAGTGTAAACTATTGGTCTACCAATTTGTCCTCAATCATGATTTCGAGGAAATGTATGAGGACCAATTTGAAGAAAACTTACAATGAATAAAATGTGTTAGCCTGACTATGTGTGTCACTGTTACATCATATATATTTTACATATCTTTGAACTTTGAACGGACAACGCAAAAGTCCTACATGTGTTTTTTCATTTGTAGTAGGTGGGTTCAGGAGGTGAGTTTGCCACACGAAGGACTTCGCGTTGTGTCATTTTAGTGGTACTTGAAGTACTAGGCCTGAAGCAAGTACCTAGAGACAAAATGGTGGCCAACAGTCAGCTTCCAAGCACACCTTCGAGTTCTTTACCCTTGATTAGTCGAAGTGTTAAGAAAGATCCTCAGTTTTCCCAGCTGCTATACGTAAAACCATCCCTTACAACAGATCTTTAACATTCAACAGATAAGTTTTTCACTTTCAGGTATCACAAAGCGATCAAACATCAAACAGACGTTTTATTGGATTTTCATTTGTTAAACATTGCCAAGAAGAATAGTCTTTATTTATTCATATGACTTCTTCATACATTATTTCCACCGGCATCGACGCTTCCATTATGATCTTTCCTATCTTATCAAATTTACATTCCCAATTAGCCACTGTATACATACAAAACTGCTATCTAATAGAAAAATACTAATTATGAAGTCGTTATAGATATGATGTAGTAAAGCAATTATTCATATAATTATAAGGGGTATATTGATATCAACTGCCTACTCTTAACCTCATCAGGTGTTATTGAGCGGGTGCTAGTACGTCGTTATCTGTGTATCATACGTATTTTTAATAAGCAGTGCGTTAGTAATTATACATGTACAACATACTCGTAAACGTATATGGTTAATAGGCTTCTGATTCTATGAATATTCATTCACATGTTCTCTCCTCTAATTGATATTCTTTGTAAATCGGTTCTAATGAATATGAACATCAGCAATGCTTAGCTAGTATCCAATCGAAGCGAAATGATCATATCGATGAGTTATAAGCGGCACTACAGCTTATTGCATGAAATCGGGTTAGTCAATAATTATTAATTTTCAAAACGGCAGCACTTTGCGAAAAACGCATCATTTCGTCACGACATCGAATATGATTAACAATATTATGAAGTTACAACAAATGGATATTCTCCCAGTTCTCATGCGACTTGCCAGTCTCAGGTAAGAACATTCTAGTCCTCTATTTTACAGATACTTAGATCAATCGGTATTAGACTGTGCAACAGAAAACACCTGGCGTAAGATCGCTGAGGACAGTCATATAACATCTTAAGTTTTATAAGACTTGCACTACAAGTAATTGTATTTACCAGCTATTACCATTTTTTCAGTTATTTATTCATTTAATTTTTGAGCAAGTTTTTTAAAGAGCTTCAATATACTGGAACTAAGTAATACCGATTTGAGATAAAACTCTGGTTAGTGATGTTGTAACGGTTGAATATTACCATGCTTGTGGTCAGAAATCTTTGTCAAGGAAGGCATGTCCTGCAAACAAAACGAAATACACTTGCTTAGTAACATTTCCAATTAATGATATAGACCTTCCTCGTTTTATATGATCCTTATATAACAATAGCTCGACAAGTTGATAGCTAAGAAATTATCAAAGCTTCTGACAACTAGAATTAGTGTTATCAAATCAGGTTCACGTAATGTGCTATTTGGATATTGTTTATTTAAAGTCAGAAAGTTTTGATATATAATTTTAAAACGCTTTGACAATCTTCAACACCAACTATATTGAAATGTTGGACGTTTTCGATGAAACAGAAAAAATTTACTTTTCAGTAACAAATGTTCGTATTCTCGTTGTGCTTCGAAAATGTCTGTATAAATATTTTGTTTTTTTCAATATTTTGCCCCAGTGTCTCTCGTGTGTCTTTTGTACAATATTCATCGAAAAGCATGACATTGATATTGATATATATTGGTCTCAGTATTTGCACTTGGGCAGGTGTAATTGAAGTTGCTTTAACAAACGGGATATTTTCTCTTACCTGCAAGCATTGTTTTGCAAAACAAATAATTATATCGAATGTTTCAATTATGTTAAGTGTCAATCTATATATATAAACCCAATGACCGTCTGTATTAGCAAAGTTCCAATTACAAGCTTCCCAAGTCTTGATCTTAGGCCCAAGGTCTGTGCGATAATACAATAATTGGTAGGTGCCATTGTGATGACAGGTAACGATCTAAAACAGGTGTCGTATGTCTTTCTGTATGAAATGATTCATAATTCATGTAATCAATTCTCATGGATACACGAATTGGTTGAACATCTGGCCGTTACCAATATCAAAGATCTCTCCTTGATTATAGAAAATCATGTTGTATGTCTGTATGAAGAAGATCAATTAATACATATGTTATTTCATTCGTAGTTTGTTTTCTTTTTTGAGTTAGCACGATACTGGTTTAACGTCTGTACAAACAACAGAAGAGTTTTCGACATGAAAGAAAAGACTTTCACATGGACTTTTGCGGTCGCTATCGAATTAATTTGACTAAATTAGCATAACCAGTATTACCCTTAAATAATACTATAGATAATGCAGTCAGTTTTTCGATTAAACTACAAACATTGCCGCCACAAATATTCAAACTATGAACATTGTCAATGGTATATGACAAAACTGTCTCAACCCTCCATGCCTACGACGATATTCGCTTTATAAATGTGTCATCCCACTACAAATTATGTGTTGTTCAGTGACGTTTGCCAGATTACTCCTACCTGTTCTTTTCTTACCGGTGGCATGCATGACCATGTTACCAATTAAACAAGTCTCTGGTAGATGACCACGTTCTAATGAAAAATGAATTAAAGTTTTTTGTAGAATTTTCTGTATTCTCATTTATAATCTCATCCTTAGCAGCTGCTTTATTATTAACTTAAATCAAGGACCTAACTCCCGCCTTAGTAATCGAATTGTTTGAGGTGTTTATTCTATCTCTGCTTTAAATAAACATCTTTATTTCTACATTTCAAGTCTTTGAAAAACTCGTTCAAAAAATAAAAAAATGTAGATATACCGGCATTATTCTAACTCGTTCTTTTTTTGCTCACATAAGCTTTTCTTAATATTCAAAACCCTATGTGAAAAATTAAAAATGTCTTCGTGTTCGCAAGTTTCTTGATCAAATTCTTTTTAAAAGTATGTTAATAACACAAATCATTACACTGAATAATGAATAGGTATGTATTTAGTCTGGGCGTATTCGTTTGTATTCATGTTTATTTTTGTAGATGAACGGAAACAAATAGTTCATTCAATTTTTACGAGATTTGACGCCATCGCATTTGCCAATGTCATAAGATATTTGGAAATTGTTTAAGGGATATTACATTATGGTGCAATGAGTGTTTAAATTGACAGCATTATAGTCAGAAGAACTTTGACACCTTATAATACAAATTTAGTTTTAGATACAATATGCTTTTTTAGAAATGTGTGATGCATTGTTGAATGCAAATTAAGACTTTGTCGCAAAGAAGAGAAATTTTGTAATATCATGTTGTCTTTTCGATTCATAAAGTTTAATAAAATTGAAAGCAAATTAATTGAAAACAACAATAATATTTCTAAATTAAATTCGATGACATTTTGTGACATTTCATTCTTTGATTCCTCTGAAGAACGATTTTCCTACAGATCATATTAGCCTTTGAGTCTGATAACCCAATCCCGAACACATAAAAATAACAAAATCCACAAGCAGTATACGAGAATCCGATCTCAGACATACACAAATCACAAATTCTACTAGTATTTATATACCTGTATTCATTTTTGGGGTAAATTGGTTTTAAAAAAAATTCAAGATAAAAAGCGAAGTGGGCTTGCTATTTCTACGGGTCTTACAGGAGATATTTCGAATATTGTTTACACGACCACCACAACGAACAACGCTATGGTAAGTGTAAGAGAAAAAATACCCTGTCTCTGCACTAGCAACCAGAACCATTATATGATATTTTATGATACATACTTCTGTATGTATCCTACCATTCATATATTCAAAGTAAACTGTTACAAGAAAGCTAGATCGAAACTTTTCTACACAACAACACCACGAAATATTACCCTCACACCCTGCGGTCTCTAGGCGGACACTATGCCGCTTCTTTGACAACGACATCCCCAAGGAAACATCACTATCTCCAATATCTTCCACTTTTGCCAATAGTGAAAAACTTGTAATATCTACCACATTTTCATAAAGTTCATGCGAAGACAATCGAGTTATCTAGCCGCGCTTTATCAATGTACATATACCATTTCCCCTTCAAACTTATTATTTTGAGATAAAGCTGAATAAATTTCGAAAACAAGTGTGTGAAATGTTGTGACAAATAACGTCAAATTCATATTTGAGCTATAAACAATTGGAACACCACTCTCTTTATAGACCATGCTTCATTTCCCACAACAAAAATGATATCTCCGTTTAAATATTTATTATGTGGCACAGAGTATGATGGCCTTAGTATGCTATCAACGGTGAAAATGGAAAATTAGATCAATATGACCAGTTCATCAGTTCTTCTGTCTGCATTGCAACATTTGTGGAGAACATATTAAGATCAAATGATGCTAGCAGTAGTACGCTCGCCCATCTATGACTCGCAATAGTTAATAATGAATGTAATGATGCTTTTAACTATTTCCAATTAAGGACCTAGGATCCAATTGGACGTGTGATCAATAATCAGGATACATGTACATACTGTTTATTGCTTTTGGTGTCCCCAGTCCCCAGAGGATCTCAGTCATTGGTGATATAATTATTTGTCACAATATGTGTAGATCGTGCTAAGCCATTTTTTCTAGACAGCTCGGTTACTAGAATGACCTGTGTGTTTCTGGAAGTTTCTAAATCTAGAAAGTTCGGTTATTAGAATTACCTGGGTGTTCCCGGAAGTTTCTAGAGACACATGTAAACAAGCTGGGTACCTGCTAGTCTAGACTCATCTAGAAAAGAACTTTCAAGAAACCTTTAGTGTATATACACATGATGGAACTGAGTCTGAGCAGCCTTTTTGAAGTATTAACGCCTTGAGTGAGTTTACTTTAAGTCTTCAGTCTGTGAAGTGTGGACTTTTACGGTGATTCAGTGATAGCTTTTTGTGGACTTGCACTTAAATATATCCAACGAGGAAACAATTCTTGGATTAGTCTTCGGTTACCAAGTTTTCGGGACAATCTTTTGTGAATTCTGCTGGATTTAGAGGACTTCAATCGCAAACCAAATTCTGACTTTTGATTAATTAGTGGCTAGCTCTATACACCATCGCAATATTTGTAACTTTACTTTAGAATTTATTTGTTGTAATTAAATTGTTGAATTGTAAACTGGGTTTCATTTGCTGTACGTTAGTTCCGTAACGTAGCAATACCAATGGGCGCTTAAAGTGCCGCTCTGTTGGTTGACTTGTTTTCGTTTTCATATGAGCCTGGTTTTAGTGAAAAGCTTATCAAAACTGGTCAAAAAAGTATTTATTGACGATGTCTTGCTATTAAACGACAAGAAATTTATTGACAACGTCCATTGTATATATACACTAGAATCAGAAATAAAATAATTGACAGACTCTTCTTCATTATCAGCTTATCACGATTTTTTCCTGAAACTCTAACCCTAACCATAACGTGATGATTTCAATTTTCCTATTTTTACTTTTCCTTTTATGGATAGTAAAATCCTGCATACCCAACCTATAGCGTTTTATATGTAGCATTTAAAGGGCGTGTTCTCATTATCACGAATTTTAACTCTTGTCATAGTGATCTCATTAAGAAATATTCTGTAACTTTGTACAGAATGA
Source organism: Ylistrum balloti (assembly GCF_031769215.1). Classification (NCBI taxonomy): domain Eukaryota; kingdom Metazoa; phylum Mollusca; class Bivalvia; order Pectinida; family Pectinidae; genus Ylistrum; species Ylistrum balloti. The sequence continues at coordinate 18,802 of NW_026782672.1, read as the reverse complement.
AGCCGTACATATTAGATTACTTTAGATTGCTTTTTGTTTTGTTGTATACATTGATAATGTAACACAACTTACTTGGATTTATCAACGTCTACATGGCGGTTTCCGTCGATATAGTGGATATTTATTCTTCTGAACACCTAGTTTCATTTCTTTGTACGTTTTAAGAAGTATCTGTGTAAAGTTTTCTTTTGATCACATTTTACCGCAGTTTTATTGAATTTGAGTTTGAATTATGTTGACATGTTGGTATTTTCTTGTATATTTTACAGATGGAATATTTTGTGTCAAAGATGGGATTTGAAATTTGTCAAGCTTTCCTTTTAAAGATAATATTCAACGGCTGTTTTAGTTTTGTGTTTGCTGCCAAAATAGGTATAAAGTCATAAGGAAAACACTGATCAACATAAGGTCACACTCACATATTGTGATACCTTTTCCCATTTCCAATCAGTTTAAAAAAGACCTGAAACCTTCAAGCAGTTACCCTAAAAAAGCCAGTGACTACCAACACAGAGGAAACTAACAACAGTTCACACCCCCTCCTACTTTGACGCTCGTAATATTTAATTTATCCTCTACAAATGCTATATTTTGAATAGCATAGTATCAGTAGCTGAACTTTAAGTGTCTCGGTGTGAATATTAGTCTTCTCACAGAGTGGTTTTATAGTGGCCCGAATAAACACCCCTCATTTCAGCAGTCAATAACTCGCATTTTGGTTGTCAAGTGAGTGATCGCTGATCTTAACCGCATTCTCCGAAACAAACTCATAGGTATATTGACGAGTGCCCAGAGGCTAGATGTGACAGTAAGTTTTTTTTTTTTTTTTTTGGCGCTGAGCTCGAGCTTTCCATGCTTAACGATTGTGTAACGGAGATGTCAGAGGTAAGATGATTGCATATGTACTTGTTTTAATACTCGGCTGACTGGTCGCAGCCCCTAGGGTAGGCACTCGGCTGACTGGTTGCAGCCCCTTACTTATAACTATGTAAAGCCGATCCCCGTACTACACAGAGTAGCCGTGCTTGCAACACGTGACCTGGTTGCCAGAGTTCAAGTGCACAGACCACCATACGGCCGCCGTCTTATACAGCAATACGCCGATTATTCTAACTTTATCAATTTACGACAGAATTTGTTGATAATCAAACGTAAACAAGATATTAAGGTAAAAAGTCTACAAAGCAAGTCTCATCAGATGTCATTTGTTCTATAAAAAGATAACGTGCAAAAACATTCAGTTGCAGTTCCGAAAGATATCAGCCCATCAGGTCACAACAGTCTCATAAAATATGCATAGAATTTGCCGATAATCGAACCTAAAATAGGACTATGCAAATTTTCCAAAAAATCTTTCATAAGGTAATGTGCTGAAATATTTCCCATAGAGTGACTAAAGAAATCAGTCAATCAGATTGCAGCAGCCTCATTAGACATGCGCGAAATTTGCCGTTAATTGATTGGGGCAAGCGATTAAGAAAACAAGTATACCAACCACGTTTCATCGAAATGCCACCAGTCCTTAATAAGTCATGTGGAAAACGGAAATACGCACGGACGGAAAAACGGATTGACGGAACCCAATGGAAAATTCCCCGCCAAATTTGTTAGGTAGGAATAATAATGTAAGATGTTCCGAAAGAGTACGCGTCTCTTGTTTTATCAATGACACCCTACATGTAAACTTTGGTCAATCCAAGCGAGTAATGGCACGGTCTCAAATGAGAACAAGGCTTGCAAAACCGGAAGCAACAGGTATAAGTGTGGTTTATAATCCTGTTCGCATGTTGGTATTTTCTTGTTCTTTCTTTATTATCCTCACTCCCCCATTCCTCGTTTGCTTTTGGTTTTGTTGAAATAATTGCATTTTTCGAAATAAATAAATGACGAAGACATTGTCAATATTTCAGTTTCGTGACAATAGCGATATCCACGTACCTGGTACATTCGAGATTTATAAACTACCATCATTTCGATGAAGACATGAGGAAGAACGCTTACCATGTTGTGACCCCTTACGGTGTACTTCAGTGTGGAAAACTGTGTGCTTTGGAGGGACGATGCGTTTCCATCAACTATCACATTGGAAATCTCATCTGTGAACTTGTACAAATATCTGCGGCGGTGCATACGGATGTCGCGGGATGGGTATCCACGTCGAATTTCTCATTTGTCATGGTGAGTATCGACTAGTTACAAAGACAACACGCCTGTCATAATATGTAACCTTTACCTTCGTATACAGCCCCGAATTATGATTATCTTTATCTAAATGTCATTTTACAAGTAACGCCATATTATCTTGGTGACGTTGTATCATGTGCACGACCGATCTCAAAGTTAATGAACATAACTTTTTCATTTTTACACCTCTTGTTCTTCTCCTTGACTGGTTCTCAGATTAATTAGTTACATGTAATTAATTCATTACCAGTACACATATTCCCTTGGTAAACGCTGATTCCAGACGTTAACACAGCAAAAGTTATAGATAGGTATATGGAACAAGTGATGTTCTATGTTCATAATCCTAACACTTTAGAATATTGTACAACAGGCACATATAACACCTTTGAATATGAATTTAGATTTTGATCAAGCAGAGCCTAATATTGAATGAAACTGTATCATATAGGTGTTTTGTCTTTCAAGAATAACGTCTGTGATGCGAAAGGCCTAACTTTTGATGCATGGGAAAACGTTTTAAAACTTCTGTGTGATTAAAAATAAACAGTCTTCTTAACCCCATTGCTTTTCCTGCTCTTTCATTAATTATCCAGAATTAAAACTCCTACCCTGCAATATCTTCTTCTTCTGGCACTCAAACATCCATCACTTTATAATATTCCTTCTTACCAGTTTCTGCCATAAAATGACCTCCTCCCCCTTAGACTTATGAAAAGACGAACCCTTTAGGAATCTTGTAAATGATCCATTTGAATTGTCATTTTCTATAATCTTGCCGAACTTTGAGATCAATAGACAATCAAATTATAAATGTTCTTCTTTTTGGTAATATCAACGATTGCAATATAGTAGCGTGTGTGTTACTCATTCCATTCAACAACTTATTACAGATGCACTACCAATTCGTTTCTAGATACAATATACAATGAAACGTGTTTATGCTTTATAAGCTAGTGTAAAAGTTAGCCATAGTTTATAGTTTTTTCTTTGTTTATTGATGATTGTATAATATAACGGTGTAAGATATATATTATATTTTATGATACTATATCATTCTCATTGCAAGAACGTGACATCTGAGATTTAAATTGATATAATGTTGTTGTCGATAATACATAGACACTTACACTTCTAGAACGGGTGATGATAATGTTCTTAATTTTTTAGAATATTTGGATACGCTTTCCTATGCTATCATCAGTCTGTCAACCTGTAAAATTCAAATATACTTAGGATTCCTTCAGTTGGCATCTCTCTTTTTTATAATCATTCAGGAAAGAGTGGGGGTCATTTAAACGCTCCGACCTGATAGAAACGTGGTATCTATGTTTTAAAATGACATATTGCTTTGCAGGATAAGCTTGGATCGTGTAAAAATGTAACCAACCAAGAAATTGACGTGTGTGTTCCTGTAACAAATGGTGGACAAGTCAGCATGAAAAAATGTACGTACTTTGTGTCTTAAGATCTACGTCGTATTGCTAATCTTTCGTGCTATCTTATATTTATAAGTGGCATGAACCATGCGCCATATTGTGCTGAAATATAATATGTATGCCCATTGAAAATAAAATGCACATATAAGTTTGTAAAGATAGACACTTAGTTTTTTTTAAGAGATTTAGACACATAGATTAGTTGTGAATCCAAGTTACTTTAGAAAAATTAACAAATACATTTACGTTTAGATATATAGAACTAGGATTATAATTTTGTAAAAGGAATTGATCATTTGGAATAAAAACAATACTTAATTGTTCATATGCTGGAATTGTGTGAGCGCATGTATGTTAATGTTGCTCTCTAAAACATTCCTCAATATCGTTTTTATGCAAAGTGTGCATTAAAACAATTTCCGAAATCGATGACGTCACAATAAGACAAGGCAATTTTGATGAACGGGTTGACAATAGTCGTATAATCATATCTCAGATATCATTTTCGTCCTTATGAAATACGCATTAATCGTGGTATAGTCACATAAATACATGTATATGGTACGTTTTATATGTGTTTAATTTTCATCATCACAAAACGCGAAATATTATAATTTCCATTATCCCACACGCTAAGCATCAAAATTTTCATCATCGCAACACGCAAAGTATTCTAATTTTCATCATCCCACACGCTAAGTATTATAATTTTCATCATCACAACACGCTAAGCATTATAACTTTCATCATCACAACAAGCAAAATATCATAATTTTCATCACCCCAACACGCTAAGTGTTATAATTTTCAATACGAGAGCCAATCAACTCGCCGCTGTTGGTGCAGTTCTGTTTATAATAGCGGGTATCCCTAGGGTAATCTTATGTATCTTTACAGCAAATTTTGATGTGACTTGACGCTAAGTACATATGAACCCAAAATGTCACTAGAATGTCGGATGTGATATATATCAATAATCGCAATGTCTATGAGTCCTGCACCGGCTAGGAGCTGATGAAGTTAAAGCATGGAATAAAAGGTGGGGTTAGGGAATATTAATTGTGACGCAGACTGGGTTGGTGTTTCGCTCCTTGTTCAATGTTCAATGTTCAAGATGCAAGGAAATCCGTTCACAAAAGGCTTGAGAAATTGTACACAAAAGGCTAGAGAAATTGTACACAAGAGGCTAGAGAAATTATACACAAGAAGCTAGAGAAATTGTACACAAGAGACTAAAGATATTGTACACAAGAGACTAAAGATAATGTGCACAAGAGACTACAGAAATTGTACACAAGCGGCTACAGAAATTGTACACAAGTGACTAGAGAAATTGTATACAAGAGGCTAAAGATACTTTACACAACAGACTAGAGAAAGTACACAAGTGGCTAGAGAAATTGTACAAAAAAGACTAAAGAAATTATACACAAGTGACTAGACATAATGTATGTACATCAGTGCGTAGAGAAATTGTACACAAGAGGCTACAGAAATTGTACACAAGTGTCTAGTGAAATTGTACAAAGGCGGCTAGAGAAATTGTACACAAGAGGCTAGTGCAAATTGTACGCAAGAGACTAGAGAAATTGTACACAAGAGACTAGAGAAATTGTACACAAGAGGTTAGAGAAATTGTACACCAGAGGATAGAGAAATTGTACACTAGAGACTAAAGAAATTGTGCACAACAGGTTAGAGGAATCACACACCAGAGGATAGATAGTTTGTACATAAGAGGCTAGCGAAATTGTACGCAAGAGACTAGAGAAATTGTACACAAGAGGCTAGTGCAAATTGTACGCAAGAGACTAGAGAAATTGTACACAAGAGACTAGAGAAATTGTACACAAGAGGTTAGAGAAATTGTACACCAGAGGCTAGAGAAATTGTACACTAGAGACTAAAGAAATTGTGCACAACAGGTTAGAGGAATCATACACCAGAGGATAGATAGTTTGTACATAAGAGGCTAGCGAAGTTGTACGCAAGAGACTAGAGAAATTGTAAACCAGAGGCTAGAGAAATTGTACACAAGAGGCTAGTGCAAATTGTACGCAAGAGACTAGAGAAATTGTACACAAGAGACTAGAGAAATTGTACACAAGAGGTTAGAGAAATTGTACACCAGAGGCTAGAGAAATTGTACACTAGAGACTAGTGAAATTGTGCACAACAGGTTAGAGAAATCATACACCAGAGGATAGATAGTTTGTACATAAGAGGCTAGCGAAATTGTACGCAAGAGACTAGAGAAATTGTAAACCAGAGGCTAGAGAAATTGTACACTAGAGACTAGAGAAATTGTAAACCAGAGGCTAGAGAAATTGTACACAAGAGGCTAGTGCAAATTGTACGCAAGAGACTAGAGAAATTGTACACAAGAGACTAGAGAAATTGTACACAAGAGGTTAGAGAAATTGTACACCAGAGGCTAGAGAAATTGTACACTAGAGACTAGTGAAATTGTGCACAACAGGTTAGAGAAATCATACACCAGAGGATAGATAGTTTGTACATAAGAGGCTAGCGAAATTGTACGCAAGAGACTAGAGAAATTGTAAACCAGAGGCTAGAGAAATTGTACACTAGAGACTAGAGAAATTGTGCACAACAGGTTAGAGGAATCATACACCAGAGGATAGATAGTTTGTACATAAGAGGCTAGATAATTTGTACACAGGAGGCTAGAGAGATTGTACACAAGAAGCTAGAGAATTTATACACAAGTGGCTAGAGAATTTGTTCACAGGAGGCTGGAGAGATTGTACATACGAAGCTAGATAATTTGTACACAAGAAGCTAGAGAATTTATACACAGGAGGCTAGAGAAATTGTACACAAGAAGCTAGAGGATTTATACACAAGAGGCTAGATAATTTGTACACAGGAGGCTAAAGAAATTATACACAAGAGGCTAGATAATTTGTACATAGGAGGCTAGAGAAATTGTACACAAGAGGCTAGAGAAATTGTACACAAGAGGCTATGTATTTCGATTACTTGGTGGATTTATTCGTCATTTCTTCTATGATGCCGAATTCTTTGAGATATGAACACTATCTTACCCAAAAAACACAAACACAAGCAACGAACGTAATCAGAAAATCTAAATCAGGGACTTAGGTAACGAATATTATAAGAACCAGCTGTAGAGAAAAGGCTACGGTAATACATTTGATAAGAACTTTTTAAATAAATGGCCAAGGTAAGATATTTGATAAGGACATTGTAAATTAAAGGTCACGGCAGTATATTTGATAACGACATCGTAAATAAAAGGCCACGGTAGTTTATTTGATAATTACACTGTAAATAAAAGGCCAAGGTAAAATATTTGATAATTACACTGTAAATAAAAGGCCAATGTATTACATTTGATAACGACACGGTAGATAAAAGGCCAAGGTAACATATTTAATAATGACACTGTAATTAAAAGGCCAAAGTAAACTATTTGATAATGACACTGTATATAAAAGGCTACGGTAACATATTTGATAATGACACTGTAGATGAAAGGCCACGGTAACATATTTGATAATGACACTGTAGATAAAGAGCCACGGAAACATATTTGATAAGGACACTGTAGATGAAAGGCCACGGTAACATATTTGATATTGACACTGTAATTAAAAGGCCAAGGTAATTAATTTGATAATGACACTGTAGAAAAAAGGCCACGGTAACATATTTCATAATGACACTGTAGATAAAAGGCCACGGTAACATATTTAATAATGACACTGAAATTAAGAGGCTAAGGTAACATATTTGATAATGACATTGTAATTAAAAGGCCAAGGTAAACTATTTGATAATGACACTGTAGATAAATGGCCACGGTAATACAATTGATAAGGGCACTGTAAATAAAATGCCAAGGAAACATACTTGATAATGATACTAGATAAAATGCCACGGTAACATCTTTGATAATGACACTGTAGATAAAAGGCCAAGGTAACATATTTGATAAGGACACTGTAGATAAAAGGCCACGGTAACATGTTTGATAACGACACCGTAAATAAAAGGCCACGGTAGTTTATTTGATAATAACACTTTCAATAAAAGGCGAAGGTAAACTTTTTAATAATGACACTTTAGATAAAAGGTCACAGTAACATATTTGATAATGACACTGTAATTAAAAGGTCACGGTAACATATTTGATAATGACACTGTAGATAAAAGGCCACGATAACATATTTGATAATGACAATGTAATCAAATTGCCAAGGTAACATATTTGATAATGACACTGTAATTAAAAGGCCAAGGTAAACTATTTGATAATGAAACAGTAGATAAAAGGCCACGGTAACATATTTGATAAGGACACTGTAGATAAAAGGCCATGGTAACATATTTGATAATGACACTGTAATTAAAAGGCCAAGGTAACATATTTGATAATGACACTGTAGATAAAAGGCTACGGTAACATATTTGATAATGACACATTAGATAAAAGGCCAATGTATTAGATTTTATAAGGTCACTGTAGATAAAAGGCCACGGTAAAATATTTGATAATGATACCGTAATTAAAAGGCTAAGGTAAACTATTTGATAATAATAATGTAGATAAAAGGCCACGGTAATACAATTGATAAGGACACTGTAAATAAAATGCCAAGGAAACATATTTGATAATGACACTGTAATTAAAAGGCTAAGGTAACATACTTGATAATGACACTGTAGATAAAAGGCCAAGGTAACATATTTGATAATGACACTGTATTTGAATTGCCCAGGTAACATCTTTGATAATGACACTGTAGATAAAAGGCCAAGGTAACATATTTGATAATGACACTGTAGATAAAAGGCCACGGTAACATATTTGATAATGACAATGTAATTAAAAGGCCAAGGTAAAATATTTGATAATGACACTGTAATTAAAAGGTCACGGTAACATATTTGATAATGACACTGTAGATAAAAGGCCATGATAAAATATTTGATAATGACACTGTAGATAAAAGGCCATGATAAAATATTTGATAATGACAATGTAGATGAAAGGCCACGGTAACATATTTGATAATGACACTGTAGATAAAGAGCCACGGAAACATATTTGATAAGGACACTGTAGATAAAAAAGCCAAGGTAACATATTTGAAAATGACACTGTAATTAAGAGGCCATTGTAAAATATTTGATAACTACAATGTAGATAAAAGGCCATGGTAACATATTTGATAATGACACTGTAATTAAATTGACAAGGTTACATATTTGATAAAGACACTGTAAATAAAAGGCCACGGTAACATATTTGATCAGGACACTGTAGATGAAGGGCCATGATCAAAAATATTTGATATTGACACTGTAATTAAAAGGCCAAGGTAAACTATTTGATAACGACACTAGAGATAAAAGGCCACGGTAACATATTTGATAATGACACTGTAATTAAGGCCAAGGTAACATTTTGATAATGACACTGTAATAAAAGGCCAAGGTAACATATTTGATAATGACACTGTAATTAAAAGGCCAAGGTAAATATTTGATAATGACACTGTAGATAAAAGGCCAAGGTAAATATTTGATAATGACACTGTAATTAAAAGGCCACTATTTGATAATGACACTGTAGATAAAAGGCCACGGTAATTTATTTGATAATGACACTGTAATTAAAAGGCCAAGGTAACATATTTGATAACTACAATGTAGATAAAAGGCCATGGTAACATATTTGATAATAACACTGTAATTAAATTGACAAGGTTCCATATTTGATAATGACACTGTAAATAAAAGGCCACGGTAACATATTTGAATAGGACACCGTAAATAAAAGGCCAGGGTAAAATATTTGATAATGACACTGTAATTAAAAGGTCATGGTAACATATTTGATAATGTCACTGTAGATAAAAGGCCACGGTAAAATATTTGATAATGATACCGTAATTAAATTGCCAAGGTAACATATTTGATAATGACACTGTAGATAAAAGGCCAAGGTAACATATTTGATAAAGACACTGTAAATAAAAGGCCAAGGTAACATATTTGATAAGGACACTGTAAATAAAAGGCCAGGGTAAAATATTTGATAATGACACTGTAGATAAAAGGCCAAGGTAATAATGACACTATTTGATAATGACACTGTAATAAAAGGCCAAGGTAACATATTTGATAATGACACTGTAGATAAAAGGCCACTGTAACATATTTGATAATGACACTGTAATTAAAAGGCCAAAAAGGTAACATATTTGATAATGACACTGTAGATAAAAGGCCAAGGTAACATATTTGATAATGACACTGTAATTAAAAGGCCATTGTAACATATTTGATAATGACACTGTAGATAAAAGGCCACGGTAAGGTAACATATATTTAATAATGACACTGTAATTAAGAGGCCAATGTAACATATTTGATAATCACACTGTAGATAAAACGCCACGGTAACATATTTGATAAGGACACTGTAGATAAAAGGCCACGGTAACATATTTGATAATGACTGTAGATAAAAGGCCAATGCAACATATTTGATAATGACACTGTAGATAAAAGGCCATAATGACACTGTAATTAAAGGTAAACTATTTGATAACGACACTAGAGATAAAAGGCCACGGTAACATATTTGATAATGACACTGTAATTAAAAGGCGAAAGTAACATATTTGATAATGACACTGTAGATAACAGGCCACGGTAACATATTTGATAATGACACTGTAGATAAAAGGCCAAGGTAACATATTTAATAATGACACTGTAATTAAAAGGTCACGGTAACATATTTGATAATGACACTGTAGATGAAAGGCCACGATAACATATTTGATAATGACAATGTAATTAAAAGGCCAAGGTAACATATTTGATAATGACACTGTAGATAAAAGGCCATATTTGGTAAAAGGCATATTTGATAATGACACTGTAATTAAAAAAGATAATGACACTGTAAATAACATATTTGATAATAACACTGTAAATAAAAGGCGAAGGTAACATATTTGATAAGGACACTGTAGATTAAAGGCCAAGGTGAAATATTTGATAATGACACTGTAATTAAAAGGCCAGGGTAAACTTTTTAGTAATGACACTTTAGATAAAAGGTCACAGTAACATATTTGATAATGACACTGTAGATAAAAGGCCACGGTAACATATTTGATAATGACACTGTAATTAAAAGGCCACGGTAACATATTTGATAATGACAATGTAATTAAAAGGCCAAGGTAAAATATTTGATAACGACACTATAGATAAAATGCCAAGATAACATATTTGATAATGACAATGTAATCAAATTGCCAAGGTAACATATTTGATAATGACACTGTAATTAAAAGGCCAAGGTAAACTATTTGATAATGACACTGTAGATAAAAGGCCACGGTAACATATTTGATAATGACACTGTAATTAAAATGCCAAGGTAACATATTTGATAATGACAATGTAATCAAATTGCCAAGGTAACATATTTGATAATGACACTGTAATTAAAAGGCCAAGGTAAACTATTTGATAATGAAACAGTAGATAAAAGGCCACTGTAACATATTTGATACTAACACTGTAATTCAATTGACAAGGTTCCATATTTGATAATGACACTGTAAATAAAAGGCCAAGGTAACATATTTGATAATTACAATGTAGATAAAAATTCACGGTAACATATTTGATAATGACACATTAGATAAAAGGCCACGGTAATATATTTGATAATGACACTGTAGATAAAAGGCCACGGTAACATATTTGATAATGACACTGTAATTAAAAGGCCAAGGTAACATATTTGATAATGACACTGTAATTAAAAGGCCAAGGTAACATATTTGATAAGGACACTGTAGATGAAAGGCCAAGGTGAAATATTTCATAATGACACTGTAATTAAAAGGCCAAGGTAAATTTTGTAATAATGACACTTTAGATAAAAGGCCAAGGTAACATATTTGATAAAGATACTGTGATTAAAAGACCAAGGTAACATATTTGATAATGACACTGTAATGAAAAGGCCAAGGTAACATATTTGATAAAGATACTGTGATTAAAAGACCAAGGTAACATATTTGATAATGACACTGTAGATAAAAGGACAAGGTAACATATGTGATAATGACACTGTAGATAAAAGGCCAAGGTAACATATTTGATTGTATAACATATTTGATTTGATAATGACACTGTAGATGTAAAAGGCCACGGTAATATATTTGATAATGACACTGTAAATAAAAGGCCAAGGTAACCTATTTGATAATGACACTGTAATTAAAAGGCCACGGTAACATATTTGATAATGACACTGTAATTAAAATGCGAAAGTAAGATATTTGAAAATGACACTGTAATTGAAAGGCCACGGTAACATATTTGATAATAACACTGTAAATAAAAAGGCCATGGTAACATATTTGATAATGACACTGTAATTAAAAGGCTATATTTGATAATGACACTGTAGATAAAAAAGCCACGGTAACATAGTTGCTAATGAAACAGTAGATAAAAGGCCACGGAAACATATTTGATAAGGACACCGTAGATAAAAGGCCAAGATAAAATATTTGATAATGACATTGTAGATAAAATGCCAAGGTAAAATATTTGATAATGACACTGTAGATAAAGGGCCAAGGTAATAAATTTGATAATGACACTGTAGATCAAAGGCAACGGTAATATATTTGATAATGACACTGTAGATAAAAGGGAACGGTAACATGTTTGGTAATGACACTGTAAATAAAAGGCCAAGGTAATATTTTTGATAAGGACATTGTAAATAAGAGGTCACGGCAGTATATTTGATAACGACACCGTAAATAAAAGGCCACGGTAGTTTATTTGATAATAACACTGTAAATAAAAGGCCATGGTAACATATTTGATAATGACACTGTAATTAAAAGGCAAAGGTAAACTATTTGATAATGACACTGTAGATAAAAAAGCCACGGTAACATAGTTGCTAATGAAACAGTAGATAAAAGGCCACGGAAACATATTTGATAAGGACACCGTAGATAAAAGGCCAAGGTAACATATTTGATAATGACACTGTAGATAAAGGGCCAAGGTAACATATTTGAAAATGACACTGTAATTAAAAGGTCATGGTAACATATTTGATAATGACACATTAGATAAAAGGCCACGGTAATATATTTGATAATAACACTGTAATTAAATTGACAAGGTTCCATATTTGATAATGACACTGTAAATAAAAGGCCATGGTAACATATTTGATAAGGACACTGTAAATAAAAGGCCAGGTAACACGGCAGTATATTTGATAACGACACCGTAAATAAAAGGCCACGGTAGTTTATTTGATAATAACACTGTAAATAAAAGGCGAAGGTAACATATTTGATAAGGACACTGTAGATTAAAGGCCAAGGTGAAATATTTGATAATGACACTGTAATTAAAAGGCCAAGGTAAATTTTGTAATAATGACACTTTAGATAAAAGGTCACAGTAACATATTTGATAATGACACAGGAATTAAAAGGCCAAGGTAATATAAATGACACTGTAGCCAAGGTAAAATATTTGATAATGACACTGTAGATAAAAGGCCACGGTAACATATTTGATAATGACACTGTAGATAAAAGGCCAAGGTAATATATTTGATAATGACACTGTAGATGTAAAAGGCCAAGGTAACATATTTGATAATGACACTGTAATTAAAAGGCCAAGGTAACATATTTGATAATGACACTGTAATAAAAGGCCACGGTAACATATTTGATAATGACACTGTACTAAAAGGCCAAAGGCCAAGGTAACATATTTGATAATGACACTGTAATTAAAAGGCCAAGGTAACATATTTGATAATGACACTGTAATAAAAGGCCAAGGTAACATATTTGATAATGACACTGTAATAAAAGGCCAAGGTAACATATTTGATAATGACACTGTAATAAAAGGCCAAGGTAACATATTTGATAATGACACTGTAATTAAAAGGCCAAGGTAACATATTTGATAATGACACTGTAGATGTAAAAGGCCAAGGTAACATATTTGATAATGACACTGTAATAAAAGGCCAAGGTAACATATTTGATAATGACACTGTAATTAAAAGGCCAAGGTAACATATTTGATAATGACACCGTAGATAAAAGGCCACATTAACAAATTTGATAATGACACTGTAGATAAAAGGCCACGGTAACATATTTAATAATGACACTGAAATTAAGAGGCCAAGGTAACATATTTGATATTGACACTGTAATTAAAAGGCCAAGGTAATTAATTTGATAATGACACTGTAGAAAAAAGGCCACGGTAACATATTTCATAATGACACTGTATTTAAAGGCCAAGGTAACATTTTTGATATTGACACTGTACATAAAAGGCCAAGGTAACATATTTGATAATGACACTGTAATTAAAAGGCCAAGGTAACATATTTGATAATGACACTGTAATAAAAGGCCACAACATATTTGATAATGACACATGTAATTAAAAAAGGCCAAGGTAACATATTTGATAATGACACTTTAGATAAAAGGTCACAGTAACATATTTGATAATGACAATGTAGATGAAAGGCCACGGTAACATATTTGATAATGACACTGTATATAAAAGGCCATAATAAAATATTTGATAAAGATACTGTAATTAAAAGGCCAAGGTAACATATTTGATAATGACACTGTAGATAAAAGGCCAAGGTAACATATTTGATAATGACACTGTAATTAAAAGGCCAAGGTAAATTTTGTAATAATGACACTTTAGATAAAAGGTCACAGTAACATATTTGATAATGACACAGGAATTAAAAGGCCAAGGTAACATATTTGATAACTACAATGTATTTGAATTGCCCAGGTAACATATTTGATAATGACACTGTAGAAAAAAGGCCACGGTAACATATTTCATAATGACACTGTATTTAAAGGCCAAGGTAACATTTTTGATATTGACACTGTACATAAAAGGCCAAGGTAACATATTTGATAATGACACTGTAATTAAAAGTCCAAGGTAATTAATTTGATAATGACACTGTAATTAAAAGGCCAAGGTAACATATTTGATAATGACACTGTAATTAAAAGGCCAAGGTAACATATTTGATAATGACACTGTAATTAAAAGGCCATGGTAACATATTTGATAATGACACTGTAGATAAAAGGCCATAACATATTTGATAATAACACTGTAAATAAAAAGGCCATGGTAATATATTTCATAATGACACTGTATTTAAAGGCCAAGGTAACATTTTTGATATTGACACTGTACATAAAAGGCCAAGGTAACATATTTGATAATGACACTGTAATTAAAACACTGGCCAAGGTAACATATTTGATAATGACACTGTAATTAAAAGTCCAAGGTAATTAATTTGATAATGACACTGTAGAAAAAAGGCCACGGTAACATATTTCATAATGACACTGTATTAAAAGGCCAAGGTAACATATTTGATAATGACACTGTAATTAAAAGTCCAAGGTAATTAATTTGATAATGACACTGTAGATAAAAGGCCACGGTAACATATTTGATAATGACACTGTAATTAAAAGGCCAAGGTAACATATTTGATAATGACACTGTAATTAAAAGGCCAAGGTAACATATTTGATAATGACACTGTAGATAAAAGGCCAAGGTAACATATTTGATAATGACAATGTAATCAAATTGCCAAGGTAACATATTTGATAATGACACTGTAATTAAAAGGTCACGGTAACATATTTGATAATGACACTGTAGATAAAAGGCCAAGGTAACATATTTGATAATGACACTGTAGATAAAAGGCCAAGGTAACATATTTGATAATGACACTGTAGATAAAAGGCCAAGGTAACATATTTGATAATGACACTGTAGATAAAAGGCCAAGGTAACATATTTGATAATTGTATAATGGTAACATATTTGATAATGACACTGTAGATAAAAGGCCATATTTGATAATGACACTGTAGATAAAAGGCCAAGGTAACATATTTGATAATTGAAGAAGGTAACATATTTGATAAGGACACTGTAGATTAAAGGCCAAGGTGAAATATTTGATAATGACACTGTAATTAAAAGGCCAGGGTAAACTTTTTAATAATGACACTGTAATTAAAAGGTCACGGTAACATATTTGATAATGACACTGTAGATAAAAGGCCAAGGTAACATATTTGATAAAGACACTGTAATTAAAAGGTCATGGTAACATATTTGATAATGACACTGTAGATAAAAGGCCACGGTATCATATTTGATAAAGACACTGTAGATAAAAGGCCAAGGTAACATATTTGATAATGACACTGTAATTAAAAGGCCATAAAATTTGATAATGGCCAAGGTAACATATTTGATAATGACACTGTAATGAAAAGGCCAAGGAAACATATTTGATAAAGATACTTTGATTAAAAGACCAAGGTAACATATTTGATAATGACACTGTAATGAAAAGGCCACGGTAACATATTTGATAATGACAATAAAAGGCCACGGTAACATATTTGATAATGACACTGTAATTAAAAGTCGAAAGTAACATATTTGATAATGACACTGTAGATAACAGGCCACGGTAACATATTTGATAATGACACTGTAGATAAAAGGCCAAGGTAACATATTTAATAATGACACTGTAATTAAGAGGCCAATGTAACATATTTGATAATCACACTGTAGATAAAACGCCACAACATATTTGATAATGACACTGTAGATAAAAGGCCACTGTAACATATTTGATAATGACAATGTATATAAAAGGCCAAGGTAACATATTTGATAATGACACTGTAGATAAAAGGCCAAGGTAACATATTTGATAATGACAATGTATTTGAATTGCCCAGGTAACATCTTTGATAATGACACTGTAGATAAAAGGCCAAGGTAACATATTTGATAAAAGACACTGTAGATAAAAGGCCATAATGACACTGTAACATATTTGATAATGACACTGTAATTAAAAGGCCAAGGTAACATATTTGATAATGACACTGTACATAAAAGGCCAAGGTAACATATTTGATAATGACACTGTAATTAAAAGGCCACGGTAACATATTTGATAATGACACTGTAATTAAAAGGCCACGGTAACATATTTGATAATGACACTGTAGATAAAAGGCCAAGGTAACATATTTAATAATGACACTGTAATTAAGAGGCCAATGTAACATATTTGATAATCACACTGTAGATAAAACGCCACGGTAACATATTTGATAAGGACACTGTAGATAAAAGGCCACGGTAACATATTTGATAATGACATGTATTTAAAAGGCCAATGAACATATTTGTAATGACAAGTAATAAAAGGCCACGGTAACATATTTGATAATGACACTGTAATTAACAGGCGAAAATAACATATTTGATAATGACACTGTAGATAAAAGGCCACGGTAACATATTTGATAATGACACTGTAGATAAAAGGCCAAGGTAACATATAAAAGGCCAAGGTAACATATTTGAAAATGACACTGTAATTAAAAGGTCATGGTAACATATTTGATAATGACACATTAGATAAAAGGCCACGGTAACATATTTGATAATGACACTGTAGATGCCAAGGTAACAAACTGTAATTAAAAGGCCAAGGTAACATATTTGATAATGAACTGTAGATAAAAGGCCAGGCCAATTTGGTAACATATTTATTTGATAATGACACTGTAGATAAAAGGCCAAACATATTTGATAATGACACTGTATTTATTTGATAATGACACTGTAGATAAAAGGCCAAGGTAACATATTTGATAATGACAATGTATTTGAATTGCCCAGGTAACATCTTTGATAATGACACTGTAGATAAAAGGCCAAGGTAACATATTTGATAATGACACTGTAATTAAAAGGCCAAGGTAACATATTTGATAATGACACTGTAGATAAAAGGCCACGGTAACATATTTGATAATGACAATGTAATTAAAAGGCCAAGGTAAAATATTTGATAATGACACTGTAATTAAAAGGCCAAGGTAAACTATTTGATAATAAAACAGTAGATAAAAGGCCAAAATAAAATATTTGATAATGACACTGTAGATAAAAGGCCACGGTAACATATTTGATAAGGACACTGTAGATAAAAGGCCAAGGTAAACTATTTGATAATGACACTGTAGATAAAAAGGCCACGGTAACATAGTTGCTAATGAAACAGTAGATAAAAGGCCAAGATAAAATATTTGATAATGACATTGTAGATAAAATGCCAAGGTAAACTATTTGATAATGACACTGTAGATAAAGGGCCAAGGTAATAAATTTGATAATGACACTGTAATTAAAAGGCCAAGGTAACATATTTGATAATGACACTGTAACATATTTGATTAAAAGGCCAAGGTAAAATATTTGATAACGACACTATAGATAAAAGGCCACGGTAACATATTTGATAATGACACTGTAATTAAAATGCCAAGGTAACATATTTGATAATGACAATGTAATCAAATTGCCAAGGTAACATATTTGATAATGACACTGTAATTAAAAGGCCAAGGTAAACTATTTGATAATGACAATGTAGAAGAAAGGCCACGGTAACATATTTGATAATGACAAAGGCTGTAAAATATTTGATAATGACACTGTAATAAAAGGCCAAGGTAACATATTTGATAATGACACTGTAGATAAAAGGCCAAGGTAACATATTTGATAATGACACTGTATTTGGCCATTTGATAATGACACTGTAGATAAAAGGCCACAACATATTTGATAATGACACTGTAATTAAAAGGCTAAGGTAACATATTTGATAATGACACTGTAGATAAAAGGCCACGGTAACATATTTGATAATGACACTGTAGATAAAAGGCCACGGTAACATATTTGATAATGACACTGTAATTAAAATGCCAAGGTAACATATTTGATAATGACACTGTAATTAAAAGGCCACTGTAACATATTTGATAATGACACTGTAGATAAAAGGCCACGGTAACATATTTAATAATGACACTGAAATTAAGAGGCTAAGGTAACATATTTGATAATGACACCGTAGATAAAAGGCCACGGTAACCTATTTGAAAATGACACTGTAATTAAAAGGCCACGGTAACATATTT